>NW_023602362.1:0-13121 GCF_014898055.3 Talpa occidentalis | reverse complement strand
CTGTAGCCTTTTATCCCCAGTCTACCACAGTCACTAATTCACTTGATGTTAAAGGTTTCTGGAGAGTAGTATCTTTTAAGAATTCTGTTTGAAAAACTGAACAGCTGACCAAACCACCATTTTGACAGTGTATGTAGAACACATTTTATATGTAAAAGGCTGGAGGCATCCGTTTTACCAGATAAAATTTTAAGAATGTTTGATGGTAATGTTCTAAGAATCATCGAATGTTTGATAGTTAAGTGATTAATTATTAAGTGTTATCTATGGAATTTTCTTTCTTGGATTTATCTGACTAAAAAATGACCGAAGTTTAATTCTGGATTTCTTTGAGACAATTCAAAGAAGCATATATTATTAGTTAGCATATTGATTTAACTGTATATTGCTATTTCAGTGTGCTTTTCTTCTTGTAATAGTATATATTTGTCACTGACATGTATGTGTGAAGCTTGGGAAGAAATACTGATGCAAATGGATTCTCGTCTCACCAAGTTTGTGCAGGTAAAGTAGCTGAAGTTTCTGTGGAAGGGTTAAAAGAATATGTGATGCTCTTATCTTCTTCCTGAGGTAGATAAGAAAATAGGTCTGATCTGTTAAAGGGTGTCTAACCTTAAACACTGTTTTGTCAGAGAGAAAGGATATTTCCCACTAACAAAATGTGGGAGGGGATGTGGCCAGAGCAGGTGCAGCTTGAGGAATGAAGGTAGATACTTGGATGGCTGGTTAGCTGTTTTCTAGTCATTGATATTCAGTTGATCGCTTTAAGTAGGGGTTTGAAAGATTTGAAGGAAGATTAAGGAAATGATTAAGGATAGGAGTGTGCTCCTGTAATTTTGAATAAATAAGCTTCTAATAAAGAAATATATGTATCATGATTTTATGCATTTTTGTCTAGGAAAAAAACACAACTACGTCAGTGCAAGATGAATTCATGCATTTGCTGCTGTGGGGGAAGGCAAGGTAATAAACTCACACTGCCTCCTTTTAAAAAAGTAATTTTTATTTCAAAGATAATTTATACTCATTGTAAAAAAAAATAGAAAATTCTGGTGTACAAGAACAAAAAAATAGTACCAGTTTTTGTAGGCTTTTCTGTGCACATTTATTTTTTATATAAATGTGGTCATTGTGAATATATAATTTTTTAGTTATAAAAGCTTAAAAATTTTAAGTAGCTAAATCAGTCTTCTATAGCATCTGCCTTTGCTGTTAATCCTAAAAATACCTTTTGCATTTTGAGAATATTCAAAATTGAGCTGCGTTTTCTTCTAGAGCATTTTTATGGTTTATGTTTTATTCTGTTTATATGTTCCAGATATGATTTATTTGGATATATTTGTGGAAAGCTAACTACTTTTTTTATCTAAATGCTTAGTAATTGCCTAGTATAATTTATTGGATATTATACTTCTGATTGAAAATGCCATTTAGTCCATTCTCATAAATGCTTCAGTCTGTTTCTGAATCTTTTATTTCCTAATTTCTCCCTGTTCTGTAGTGAGTACAACAGTCTTCATTCTTCTGTTTTTTTAATTTATTTTGTTTAAAAAATGTTTGTACTTTGAATTCTGTATTTTTAAATGATGTGTTCAGACTTTGAGTAACGAAGACTAAAAAGGCTTCTTGTTTTTTCATTGTAGTGCTGAACTTCAGACCCTGTTAATGAACCAGTTAACAGTAAAGGTGAAGTTAAAGTATCTCTGTATTTAAATGGTTACAAACACATTCTTTTTTTTTTTTTAAAGATTTATTTATTTATTTATATAAGCACTGGGTATAGTCAGAAGCACGGGAGGGTGAGAGAATTCACTAGAGCCAGAGCAGGGAGCAGAACAGGCAGACTGACGAAATACACTGCTGAGAGGAGCAGTGGGTGCTGCAGGAGAGGTCTGCGCGCCATGTGGGACCCTCACCCGGCAGCCAGGGATCAAACCGGCGCTGCAGAGGTTGTGGGCAGCTTTGCAACCCAGCACTCAACCGCTGCGCCACTGGGGAGGCCCACAAATACATTCTTAATTAATTTGTTTATAACGGCACTGTGTAGCCCAGGAGTATGCTAAATGTGTTTTCTTCTCTTAATTAGGGTTTAAAAAAGCTTGGCCAGTCTATAGAATCATCATATTCCAGTATACAAAAATTGGTTATAAGTCACTTGCAGAGGTAAGAAGTGATGTAGGATATTTTGGTATTTGGTCTACATACGCTGGACAGTGGTCCTCTTTCTACAACTTTCCTATTGTCATCTGGCATTCTCTTTGAGCTTTGTGAAGCTAAAATTGTTTGTGTTGGCATTTGATGGGAATCTTGGAGTACTCAAGATTGAAAGAATCAGTAATGGTGATTCTGCATTATAAAAGAATTTTCCAACAAGCTAGGCCCTGTCTAGGCTTTTTTTCTCCTCTAGATAATCATAAGGTATATTTTGAAAGAGGAGCTAGATTCTTTTTTGAGCAGTGAAGTGAAATATGTTTATAATATCACCTTAAAATTAACACATTGTATAATTTCTCATCTGACACCTTGGCAAGGTGTTGGTTGTGATTATTGTCATTGTAAGAAGAAATGAAGTTCATTGTAAGAAGAAATGAAGTTCAGAATGATTGGTCCAAAGTTGCTGAGTGTGAGAGACATGACTGTCCCAGTGCTTTGAGTCTCAGGCTGTTTCTACACAGCTACCTTCATGAAGCAGTCAGCAGTTGGATGCTCAGTGATTCAAATTGTGATGTATCGCTTTATGCTGAGTCCCTGGCCCAGTTGCTACCCCCACCTCTCTCATGGATTGCCATTGCCTAGGACCTTCTATCCTAGGCGTATGCTAAATGTATTTTCTTCTCTTAATTAGGGCCTCCCATCCACACTGTGCCCTCAAATGTGTTCTCCACTCTAAAACTGATCAGATTACTCTTTAAGCTTCTTTCCATGACTCCTAGGGGCAAGGCCTTTGTGTGGCCATCAGCACACCTGCCTCAGCTCCACACAAGCTGGTGACCCTCTCAAGCTTGACATCTTGTTTCCTGCCTAAGGCTTTTGTGCATCCCTCTTGCCTCTGGAATATTTCAATCTTGCTTTCCACCCTAACCCCCCAGATTAGATCAGGTGCTTCTGTTTTACCTGCTCCCTGTACCAAGGGCTTTCTGATAGTTGGGCCTTACAGTGTCTGTGGTTCTGACCGTCTCCCCCATTAGACTGTCAGTGCTGTGGGGACCCTGTCATTTTGTTCACTGTCATGTTCCTAGTGTCTAACACAGTGCCTGATCTGAAGCCTGACCTTAATAAAATTAATAACTAAATAGACGTTGAATGTATAGCTGTTGGGTAAATGACATGACCACACAAGTATCTTATGGTTACGTATTCATCTCAGGAATCAGGTGACACAGTGATTCTGCTACAGGTTTTGGAGATAATTTTGAGAGATAATTATTTCTCATAGAAAGAAAATGAAAGTTCTTGTCAGTATTTTGTTTCTGGTGGAAATGTCCAGGCAGTTAGTCCTGCCTGTCGCCTTGGTGATGGTGGTGGCACTAACTTATTTCTACTCCATGTCCATAGTGGCTCAGAGTCTTTATTGTACCATTTGAGTGAACTGAAAGGAATGGCTTCATGGAAGCAAAAATATGAACCTCTTGGACTAGATGCTGCAGGAATTGAAGGTAGTAATTTAATTTCTCAGTAGAGTCTATCAATCACATTTACTTGACAAATGGTGTGTGTGTGTGTGTGTATGTATGTAGCTATATAATGTGTGTATATATATATATATTTTTTTTTTTTTTTTTTTTTTTTTTTTCCTCCTCCAATAGATGCTATTACTGCTGTGGGCTCTTTCATACTCAAGGCAAATGAACTTCTCCAGTAAGTATTGGGAATACCTAGAATCACTGACCTGAGAATTTTTCACTTTTGGCTTTCGAACCTAGCATGTTATTGCTATTTTCTTAAAACAAGTTTTAAAATTTAAGTTTGTAAATGAATTTAGCAAAATTATTCCTCTTCATATTGAAAACAGACCAGTGGCATAGCAGTTTCATAAAGCAAAGCAGTATTTTCCTGTCCCACCCCATCCTCCCAGGTCTGGGGAAACTAGAGGGAATCTTTTTAACTCATAACTGTTTCTGTTTTTAGTTCTTCTGTAGGTTACCTCTGTATTTGTAAATTGTGTGACTACTGTATTCCTGTTGTTTATCAGTATTTCAAAGTTCTCTGTGTTTCTTTTTTTTTTTTTTTTTTAATTTGTCTGCACTCTGCTTTTTTCCCCTTGCAGTGTCTGTCAGTGTCACTTGCACTCTCTCCAGTCACACTGGCTGGCGCTGCCTTCTCTACACGCCGCCTTCTCTACCCGCCCTCCCCTGAGTCGCTGGCCCATAGCCGCCCCACAGGCATTTCTTCATTGCTTCATGATTAGATCAGGGTCTCCTGTTTCCTGGTTCAGTTAATCATTTTGCTAGAAAATTTCCTTCAGTGATGAGAGAAGGAAGGATAAACTTCCTGAGTCCTTTTGTGTCTCTTCTCTCCAGTGACTACAGGATCTAAAGGGGAAGTCATTTTCTCATAAAGCTTCCAAAGCAACTTCATTGCTTTTTGTTGCTAACGAAAGTCTGTGCTTGTGATTCTTACTCCTTTTTATTCTTTATTCTTGACATGTTGAGATTTAGCAAGTAGCTAATGTGGGGTGGGGGACAAATGGTTAACAAGACCAAGATTGTTGAACTGGGGACCGTGTATTGAATTTTCTCTCCAACAGTCCTGTCTTAATTTCCACGAGTGTTTTTCTTGTTTCTTTAATTCTTTTTCAAAATTATGCTCCTGCTTTGTGGATTTGACATCTTCTTAAATCTCAGACGACTTTCATTCATGTTCTTTTGAAAGTCTCTGCTCTTCCTTGAATTATCTCCACTTCCTGGTCACTTTTCTGTTTTTCTTGGTGTCTCATTGCACGCTTCCCTCAGCATCTGATGTCTCTTATTTGCTCATATTTACCCATGCGGCGATTTAATGTTGCTCATGTGGGGCCAGTGGACAGTCTATGTGGAGTGGCAGAAAGCAAGCTTTGCTGTGGTTGGTCTGTGCTGCCAGACCTGCCTGGCTCTTCAGTTCATTGTTTCTTTGGAGAACCCTGTTGGGTTTTGTATGGAAGGTAAACTCCAGGCATTCATGTTTTCTCTGGAAGAATGTACTGACCACGCTGCATTCAGTGTGTACCTGGCTCAGCCTTGCCTACTGCCCTGAGGCCTTCTGTTGGCTGGCATCAAGGGCCCAGTGTTCTGGCCTCTGTGGGCGGTGCCTCCCGGCCGTGACCATCACTGATGAGCTCCTTGAGTCACCACCAGTGCTCCGTGGACGTTTGACATTTCTGATGTTTATTTGAATTCTTTTCTGCTGTCCTTGTTTTTGTGAGTTTATCACACACGCCCTCCCCACCAGCCCCTGTTATCTTGATGGTGGTGTGTAAGTTAGAGGTGATGGATGCTTGTGTTCAGAGGACAACATGAGAGAATAATACTGCTTTTTCTGTATGTGAAATTATTTTTGTTTCACCATATTTGCTGAAAGTAAATAGCAAATATTAAGCTTTCTGTGATCACCTTTCAATATGAATGAAAGGTAGTTTATTTAACTTCTTTGCAGTGAGAGTACTATATTTTTATTTTAGGTTATAGATTTATTATAACCTAATAAAGTGAGCAGTGAGCATTTTAATGTTAACCTGGGTGAAGGGTGAGAATATTGATTATAAAAGACAGAAAGGAACTTGGTTTCTTTTTTTAATTTTTTGCTGTAATAGAGTTTTACTCCTATTGCTTGATAGCATCAGAGTTGTCCGGCCTGTTCCTCTAAGTGTTTTACTGGGCACAGAAAGTTTAACCATGCTGACCTGCCTCTCCATTAGTATCAAGGAACTCACTTCTGGTCGTGTGGGAAGGGGCTTTGAGATTTAGGGATGAAAGTGCTGGTGTGATTTGCTCAGAGTAATTATGGATGTGAGCTTAAAGAGGTGCTTAGTCTTAATGATCCCATATCTATATTCAGAAACACGTTCATCAAAATAAAGATGACTTCATTTATAACACTTGAATGTTTGGGGTATATTTATGTAAGCCCAGGGAAATTCAATTTTTGAGGTCTCAGTTTTGTAAAGATCAAAAATTGACTTCTAAAACGAATGTCCCTTGATATCAGGGCTAAGGACATAGTATAAATTTATAATAATAATTTTCTGTTGTGTTTTTTTATTTATTTTACTGACCAATGAATTTTTTTAAACTGAGAATAATGCTGAAGACTATTTTTCTGATTTTTTTTTATTGCAAAGTTAGAAAAGGATTTCACACTTTACTAAATGCTAGAGAAGACTATTATACAGTTTGTGGCAAGGCTGTTATCAACCAGTTGGAAAGTAAGCTGTTTGCTTTACTTTTGAAAAGAATCAGATTTTGCTCTTTGGAAATTTTATTTTTAGGTATGTGTTAGATCTGTAAAATCTGCTGTTTTAAAGGCTTGAATGTCATCCATACAGGGTAAAATAGGACACTAAGGATTAATATGTCCCACAACAGTTGAGCTGTGATCCATGACCCCCACATAATAATTTCATTTCTGATTTTATCTTTTTTAGAGTTATAGATAGTAGTATGAAAAACTTCAAAGCATTTTTTCGATGGCTCTATGTGGGTAAGTTAATTGAATGAAGCATTGTTGTTATTTTAACATTCAAAAGTTGTGTGAGTGTTGACTTGGAATATTTCAATTATTCCAGTAGTTTTAATACTGACAAAAGTACAAGAGAATATAGATGAACCCCCTCTGCCCTTTGCCCAGTTTCCACAGTCCCCACACATGCCCAGTCTTACTTCCATAGACCCGCACATCTTCACCTCCCCACAGAAATAACTATGTGAGCCCTGATTGTCACTCACTGAGAGTTAACCCTTTTTTATCTTGTGATGTCTCCTGAAGTTCAAATTTTTGAGTCCTTGTTATGTAATAGGCACTGTCAGGCACTGTCAGATTTAAAAAAGAGAGAGAAAATGAGACACAACCTCTGCCCTGCAGTAGCTTATCTCCTCTTTTATGCTTTGTCTTCTGTCTCTAGAGCCTGTTTTCCATGATGGTAGCCACTAGCCATAGGTAGCTATTTAAATTAGCTGAAATTGGATAAAACAGTATATTCATTTCTTTAGTCATGCGAGCCACATGTGAAGGGCTCAGTAGCCATGCATGCTTGTAGGCCACCTTGCTGGACAGCAGAGAGCTAGAGCGTTTCCATTGTAACATCTGTTGGACAGCATTCTTTCAAATAGCATGTGGGCTACTTGTGGACTTTCTGTGGCCCCCACAGTGTCATTTCATTGGTAGGTAGTTAACAAATGTGTATTTACTTGATACGTCTAATGCTTCCTCTACAGTAGGTGCATATTTTATTTAGGCCCATTGGTAGTGCTGTTTTTGTGTCCTTAGTATCTTTGAAGTAATCCAGCATACATTTCCCTCCAACATAGGCATTATTTAGTCGTAGATAGGATTTATCCCGTATTTGTTAAAATAAGGGATGCTGAAGAGTAAAATAGAAAGTGAAGTATCTATAATGTGCTAACATCCTTTAAACACATGCACAGATCTTTCAGTTAAATTTAAAAACAGACTTCATATTTGTCAGCCTGAAAATACTTTTGATTAAAATAAAAGAATGCTGTTAATCTTGACATTGAAAATTCTTAGATTTTTTTTTTTCCCCTCAAAACTGTACCAACACTAACCAGAATGGGGAGCCAGAGTGTTTATCAGGCTGGCCTGTTTAATATCAGAGTAGTTAATGAGAATAAATTAATAACACTGAATGAGATCTGAAAAATAATCTTCTTTTACAGAAGTAGTAGTTTGGTTTTACTCATAATTGTCGGCACTAAAATTTCTAGTTAGGCAGTTTATATTCTTACTGCATATCCTAACCGTACTAGGAAGCAGCACGGGAAGAGAAATGAGTCACTGCTCAGGGCTCGTTGCTAGAGCAGGGCATGATAGAAAGCACGAGGGTCAAGGCCTCGTCATGACACCGGCTGTGCAGCCTGCTCTGCTTGTCTGTAAATGCAGTCTCCACATGCGTGCATGGGGGCTTCTTTCGTGTAACTAATGCCTAGTGTCTGTTATATGCTGGTTAAGTAATTTTTGATGGCCACCTGAGTGCAGGGGGAAAACTAGATTATGACTTTTTTCCAGATGATTGAGGCCTTCTGAATTAATTAAAAAATTTTTTTTCTTTTAATATTTATATATATGTATTTTACATCATTGTTCATTTTTGTACAATGTATGCTTTCTCTTCTCAGGCGTTTTGAATTAATTAAAAGCAATTTATATGCACATCCAACTTGCATGTTCCTGACCCAGATGTAATTAGGAAACACATTCATGCAAAAGCTCATGCAGCATACTTCTTGACTTAGGTGGGCATAATATAAGAAGCATGGTGCTATGAAGACAGAGTAAACCACAGGTGTTAAAGTACACACATATACACATATGGAAGTGTGTGTGTATGTATGTATTTGTGCAGATATCTTCACATAGCAATAATGCCCAAGGGAAAGAAACACAGTTGTCTTTTTTTTTTTAATTTTTTTTTTTTCTTCAAAGGTTTTTTTTTTTTGTAAGATTTATTTATTTATTTATACAAGAACTGGGTACAGTCAGCAGCGCGGGAGGGTGAGAGAATTCACCAGAGCCAGAGCGGGGAGCAGAGCAGGCAGAAGGACCGAAGTACACTGCTGAGGGGAGCAGCGGGCGGCAGGAGAGGTCTGCGCGCCATGTGGGACCCTCCTCCGGTGGCCAGGGAGCAGCCGGGGATCGAACTGGTGCTGCAGAGGCTGCAGGTAGCTTTGCAACCCAGCGCTCAACCGCTGCGCCACTGGGGAGGCCCAGAAACACAGTTGTCTTTTATTCTAAGGCTTTTGGAGGGAAGAACTGTTTGCAGACTTTATGCGAAGACACATCACCAGTTAGAAGGAATCCCTGCATACAGGGTCTTAGTATAAGACAGTAGTTAGATTTGCCTGGAGTGGTAACAGGTTGAAATGATAAGAAAATGAGAAATAATAGTTGAGAGTAGTTAAACCAGTCATTTGAACCTGGCAATATCAACCAAGTTTAAATTCTTCACCCGTTAGATTTTATAAGAAGTTTTTGTTGGTGGATAGAAGCTGTTGAAAATTGAAGGTTTAGTTGAGTGAAACACATTTAATCTTTGAAATACATTAATAATTAAAATTCTGGTTTTCCTTTAAAATTCATTTTTACATTTCTATTTCCAGCAATGTTGAGAATGACAGAAGACCACGTGCTCCCCGAACTGAATAAGGTAGTGTTTTCCGCATGTGTTTGTGCTCAGTGTGCTGGTCATCTTGGTGCTCTTAGATAGTGGCTGCTGAATACATGTCAGACTCGAGCCTCTAGACAGATCTCAATAAGCCTCTCTAAAAATGAAATTTGCATATTTTATATATTTATTTTCATGTTTGCACAAGGTTTCATAATCCACATAATGTGGAATGCTTATATTCTTTACTTTAGCTTCCGTAATTTTTTTTTTTTTTTAAGATTTATTTTTTTATTTATACAAGCACTGAGAACAGTGAGAAGTGCGGGAGGGTGAAAGAATTCACCAGAGCCAGGGCGGGAAGCAGAACAGGCAGACTGACGAAGTACACTGCTGGGGGGAGCAGTGGGCACAGCAAGAGAGGTCTGCGCGCCATGTGGGACCCTCACCAGCAGCCAGGGATTGAACCGGCGCTGCAGAGGCTGCAGGCAGCTTCGCAGCCCAGTGCTCAACTGCGGCGCCACCAGGGAGGCCCTAGCATCTGTAATTCTTAAATGCATTTTTATTTTCCTTGGAAACCTAGTACTTAGTAGCAGTAGTGCTGTGTTGATGTCTGTTAAGTAACAGTTTCTTTCTGCTCCAAGTATTGTGCCAAGTGGGGATAGGGTCTTCTTCCAGGTAGACCTTAGAAAAGTAGGGCAGAGTTCTTGGTTCCTGTGACTTACTCATCCTTACCCCTACCCAAACTATGTGATTCAGATTACCTAATCAGATAGATTAGGTAATCTGACCCTGAGGAAGTGTAAAGCTTTAAAAGTAGCCTGGGTAGACTTGATGAGTAAGTATCCACTGTCTGCATTTCTTACTCTAGTAGATCTTTTGCACTGTGCTTTATGGCCAGTTTCCCTTGCAAATTAGGGAGTTCACATTAATTATTTCTCAGACATCTCTCTTAGCTTTATTTTGGGAGATACAGTATGCTAATTATTGGGAGGATCTCAATGTGATTTTGAGGGCTAAAGGACTGCGCTGGCCTGAAGTCAGGGTCATCGTGCAAAGCAGAGGCCAGCGCTGCTTACTCCAGTGCTGTTGAGTTGCAGGCCTTCACCTGATTGTGGTTACTATCTGGGCTTCCATTGCCCCTTTCTCAAAGGAGGGCCCTTATCCAGTTGGTCTTAGCAGGAGCCACTAGGTAATGAACTGACATCCTTAGGCCATAAGCACTTCTGTAGTTCTGGATTCACTGATTGGAAAATGCCTTTCATATGTTAATGACATGCCTAAGGATTTCATATTTTCACAGTTGCATAATCTGAATTTTTGTTGATATTTCTTCAAAGGAACTTTACCTGATTTTCCCATGACTTTTAGTGGATAGTAAAAAAGTCAATTGTTATTATGTATTTCCTTCATTGAAAGTGTTCTTTCATATGGATCTGTTTCTCTTTTATTTCTTTTGGTTTTTGATAGATGACTCAAAAAGATATCACATTTGTTGCTGAATTCCTTACTGAACACTTCAATGAGGTAAGAAGTTGGTATTTTAAATACTATTTTTAAAAAATAATTGCACTAAACCTGGATAATGGTTAAAAAAAAGTAATCAAATTTCATTTATTTTAGTTGACGTTAACAATTATACTTTTTAACCATTGAGTGAATTAATGGCAGTACTTTATTTATTAAACATAAAGTCTCTAAATTGAACTTTTGTTTCCATGTCTTACAATCTATCAAAGAGAAGAATAACTGTCATTAACAACGCTCTTAAAAAATAGTTTTTGGTTTGGGCCTCCCCTGGTGGCGCAGTGGTTGAGCGCTGGGTTGGGAGGCTGCCTGCAGCCTCTGCAGCACCAGTTCGATCCCCAGCCACCGGCGAGGGTCCCAAAAAAAAAAAAAAAAAAAAAAAAAATAGTTTTTGGTTTAAATTTAGGAGTTTTTTTTTGCTCTTTCATTCTTGCTTTGACTTAAAATTAAACTACGTTTGTATTCTTTCTAGGCTCCAGACCTCTATAATCGAAAAGGAAAATACTTCAATGTTGAAAAAGTTGGTCAGGTATGGGCTTTCAGTTGAACTTGTGACTTAATTTTTAAAACTTTAATGGTAGTAGTTTGTAATTTAAAGTTCATGTAAAGTTACTCAGTGTCAAGTTCTATAGCAACCCTACCCTTTGAGTAAATAAAGAGTAACTTGTAAGAGCTAAAAGGGTCTCAAAACCTTTTTATTTATGTGTACAAGAGCTGGGGCACAGGCCAGAGATGTGGGGGGGTGAGAGAATTCACCAGAGACAGATCGGGGAACAGAACAGGCAGACTGACTGAAATATACTACTAAGGCTAGCAGCACATGAGACAGGAGAGATCTGCTTTGCCATGTGAGTTGCTCCCTTGCGGGCCGGAGATCGAACTCATGCTACAGAGGCCTTGGATTGCTTCACAGTACGGTGCTTAACCCCTTGTGCCACCAGGGAGGCCCTATAGTCATAATAATTATTGAGGGCCACAGATAACTTTTGTGTAGGTTACATCTATTGAGGGTAGATATTGTATATTACAGATTAAACAGAATTAACAATTATTTTAAAATAAG
Source organism: Talpa occidentalis (assembly GCF_014898055.3). NCBI lineage: Eukaryota > Metazoa > Chordata > Mammalia > Eulipotyphla > Talpidae > Talpa > Talpa occidentalis. Next base: position 1,215 of record NW_023602362.1, on the reverse strand, counting down.
CCCACTTAAAATTACATGTAAATATTTTTAATGAAAACTGACTATATAGGACAAAGTTATTTAGTGAAGAGTTGCATTGTTTTTATATTTTTTACAAATCTCTTTGATGTCTGGCTTTCATAGAAGACAGATTTTTATATCTGCTTCTGTATTCAATCTGTTGTGGTAATGTGTTTTCATTAAGTATATGTGAAGAAAATATGGCCTTATGCAGGGTATTTGGAGAGAGGTATTACAATAGCTTTTTCAGGTAATTGTGGATATTATTTGATAGCACACCAACTCTTGTTTCTGTGTAGCTTCGAAAATCGCATTAGTGAACTTTTCATCTTTAGATATGTTAAAATCCATTCACATCAGGTCATGCACTTTGAATGAATTCTTTACCCATGCATAATTTTGTAATATGTATTGGTTATTTGGAAAATACTAGTTCACTGAGTTATGCAGATGTACAAACTGCTGATACCTTTCTTCATACGGTTTTCAAAAGTCAGATTTCACTAATATCACTAGTCTCATCAGAAAATTGTTTTTATTTTAAATGGGTTATATTATTCAAATTAGTGTTTTGTTTTTAATTGAGGAACATTGTTTTACAATACTTTGTGATTCAGAAGCATAAAATCACACCTCTTCTGATGTTGTCACCACATCACACCCACCAGCGGGGCACCTGCCATCCTCCACCATAGTCCTTTGTGCTCCCCGTGTCACCCCCCCCCACCCCCCAGTTCCCAGACTTTGTTTTCTTCTCTCTCCCTCCCCATCTTGTAGTCTCAATTCCATAGTCAAATTTCGAGTGTTTCTTGTCTGACCCTTTGTTTTGTTTTTCTGTATTCCACATATAAGTGTGGCATTTGTCTTTCTCCTTCTGATGTATTTTGCTTAGCATTATCTGCTCCAGTTCCATCCATGGAAAGAGTTCGTCTTTTTTTATAGCTGAGTAGTATTCCACTGTGCATATATACCACATTTTTCTAATCTACTCCTCTCTTCTAGAGTACTGATGTTGTTTCTGTAACTTGGCCGTTGTAAATAGTGCTGTAGTGAACATAGCATATTAGAAGCTTTTCTTGCTTTCTTTTTGTGGTTGATTTCTACTTGGAATACATTGAGATTAGAGAATATATTTGATATGATTTCAGTGTTTGTGAGTTTATTGACATTTGTGACCCAGCCTGTTGGCCTAGCCTGGAGAATCTTTTGTGTATA
>NW_023602359.1:0-13142 GCF_014898055.3 Talpa occidentalis | reverse complement strand
AAACATGTTAATGATTTCAACAACCGTGATGGATGCAGAAGCTTTAGACAGTTCCCTTGGTAACAGCTTAATATAATAGTGTAATTATTTCTAAAGTTAGAGATAATTATTGTCACCTTAGCACAATAATTGGAACGAAGCTCCTATATGAAAACTGCTCTCTTTTCTGGGGCTTCAACTGGTATAACAGTTTATGAGGGCAAATAATGCCCCATTATTTAGAGGAAAGGAGTAGCAGCCATCCTACCAAAAAAATCTGGGGTGAACCTAGAATGATCATTTCTCCACAAAACAGCTCTGTTCAAATGGGAGGTTTCATCCAGAGGAGACAGGGCAAGCATGCCTGTTTAAGACATTTGGGGAGGGCTTCCCCCGTGGCGCAGAGGTTGAGCGCTGGGTTGCGAAGCTGCCTGCAGCCTCTGCAGCGCCGGTTCGATCCCCGGCTGCTCCCTGGCCACGGGAGGAGGGTCCCCCATGGCGCGCAGACCTCTCCTGCCGCCCGCTGCTCCCCTCAGCAGTGTACTTTGGGCCTTCTGCCTGTTCTGCTCCCCGCTCTGGCTCTGGTGAATTCTCTCACCCTCCTGCGCTTCTGACTGTATCCAGTGCTTGCACAAATAAATAAATCTTTTTAAAAAATCTATAAAAAAAAAGATGTGGGGAAAGATGAGGGCCAGTACCCAGTGACTGTGGCGCTCACCCCAAGCCTTCCCATCCGTGGCATCGGTGGCATCAGCAGCCTCCTCCATTCGGCCTTCTCAAAGAGTGATGTCTAAAGAGCAAAGGTGCTTTTAAAGTCTACCCCACTGTGAGCAAGAGTTGGCAATCTCTGAACTCTGGGAAAGAACACTCTGCCCTAAAGAATTCGGTAAAATAACTTGAAATGTGTTACTAAAATAACTGTACACTCTTTGGCAAAATGAAAGACTGTAGTAGGATGTAGACAGCTAAAGCCCATCACTGTCGGGATCTGAAAACTTCCATCAAGAGCTCAGTGAAGGGCCTCCCTGGTGGCCTACGGCTTAAGTCTCGGGTTGTCACCACGACAGCCTGAGTTCGATCCCTGACCTGGCAGGTGACCCACATGGCGCAGCAGACCTCTCCTGTTGAGCCCGCTGCGCCCCTCAGCAGTGTATTTCACTCAATCCACCTGTTCTGCTCCCCACTCTGTCTGGTGAATCCTCTCACCGCCCCCCCCCCCACATCTGGCATATAATAACCCCAGTTCTTATTAGCATAAATAAATAATAAATATCTTTTTTTTTTTTTAAAAAAAAAAAAGCTCAGTTAAGTCAAAGGCAGGGTCAGTCAGGATAGGCCATTGAGAGTAATACTACTGAACCGACATTGGGATGGGGGGCAGGGATCGTGTCCAAATTAATCTTTGTCTCCCCAGCACTTAGTGGTTCACTCAAATGTCTACTGGACGCTTCACACGGAATTATGGTAGATCTTAAGCTAAAAGGTATCAAAAGCCACGGGGAAAATCACTTCTGCTTGTGAGGCGCTTGGGGGCACTTTAATACTGAATGGCTGAAGTGAGTCGCGGCTGTGGTCAACATCCGGGGACAAGAAACAAAAACAAAATGAGGGGGAGAATAGGCAGAAAAACAGATTTTTCCTGATAGCCAGAAACTCTATTCCTGGGCTTGTTTCTGCAGGAATATCCAGCAGGAATATTCGGTCTCCCCTTCTTGTCTTCTTGGGAAAGACCAGTGTTAATTGGAGGATCTGTACAGAAAATAGAGAAACTGCAGCCCTGGCTCCATGTTCATGAGTTGAGGACTCAACACTCCCTCAGCTCGGGGATGCATTAGCATGTTCATTTGGGTCAGACGCCTCCCATGACACCTAGTCCGTGCTGCTCCTGAGAACACGAGCACTCAAGAGAAATATTTAAGCAGATTCATCACGAGTGGACGTAGGAAGGCTAAGAACGGGAATATGAATCTGTGTGTGTGAGGGTTACTGCTCCTCGGTCAGGGCCTGGAAACAGATTCCAGGGTTTCTGACCACTGCCTCCGTCATCTGTGGTGGGCAGAATGATGGCCGAAAGAGGTCTGAATCCCAGTCCGCAGAACCTGAGTGTGGTGTACTCTGTGCAAGAAAGAATTCAAGTTGCTGATGACCTTAAAATAGGGAGATTGGCCTAGGTTATCCAGGGGACCCCAATGTAATCATCAGGGTTGTCATGAGTAGAGGAGAAAGGCAGAAGGCGTGTTCAGGTGACACGAGGAAGGCCGGACTGGTGTTGATGGAAGGGGATCACGAGCCAAGGAATGTGGGTCAGCTCTGCAACCCCTTAATTTTATTTTTTATTTATTTATTTAAAAAAATTTTTAAGATTTATTTTTTTACTTTTTTTTACTTTTTTTTTAAAGATTTATTTTATTTATTTATACCAGCACTGGGTACAGTCAGAAGCGCGGGAGGGTGAGAGAATTCACCAGAGCCAGAGCGGGGAACAGAACAAGCAGACTGACGAAATACACTGCTGAGGGGAGCAGCAGGCGGCAGGAGAGGTCTGCGCGCCATGCAGGACCCTCCTCCGGTGGCCGGGGAGCAGCCGGGGATTGAACCGGCGCTGCAGAGGCTGCAGGCAGCTTCGCAACCCAGCGCTCAACCGCTGCGCCACCAGGGAGACCCAACCCCTTCATTTTAGACCCATGTTGACATCCAATCTCCAGAACTGTAAAATAATAACTGTTGCTTTCAGTCACTAAGTTTATTACAACATTAGAAAACTAATATATCCCTCTCCAACTTTTCCCATGTACAAAACATGGAAACAAATGGAAAAATAATGACTCCGCTGGGTTCATGTCAACTTACAGTCAGCTTAGCGAATGGCATCTTGTCAGCATCCGTCCAGTGGAATGTGACTACCAGACGAGAAGAGCTGGTTGTCTCTCAAGCGATAGAGTCAAGTCTTCTGCCATGGGTATGGCAGATGACAGGTTTTCTCTGAACTTGGAAATTTTAGTGACAAGGTCATTTGCAAGTATAAGAAGTTGAAAAGTTCCCTGTGGAAAAGGTGAAGTGTCCCGACTTTTTCAGGTATGAATTCATTCAGTCATTTACCATGAAAGGTTACTTATCAAATACTTTAGTTGTGTCTAGGCTCGCCATCAGAGAACTCTGCTCTTACGAATATAGTCGAAAATTGCAGGTCGATTCCTTAACCCCCCACCCCCGCCAAAGAAAGATGATGATGGTGAGAAGAATAACAATTGCCCTTAGAAAACAACAGTCACTGGTCCTCTCAACGTTTCTCAAGTTTTCCACACTTGGTCAGTTGCAGCTGAGATTCAGCTAAGACGGTGTTTTTTTTTAGAACATAGGTCATGGCAGTGCGGCAGGGCCTAATGAAGACCAATTAGCATCTACAGCTGTTTGTGCTTTTTTTTCAAGGCTAAGCTTCTGGTGCTTTATTTTTTTTTTTTAAAGATTATTTATTTTATACAAGAACCGGGGTACAGGCCAGATGCGCGGGAGGGTGAGAGGATTCACCAGAGACAGAGTGGGGAACAGAACAGGCAGCCTGACTAAAACACACTGCTGAGGGGAGCAGCAGGCGAGACAGGAGAGGTCTGCCGCACCATGTGGGAACCTCGCCGGCCGGCCAGCCGGGATCAAACCGGTGCTGCAGAGGCTGCGGACAGCTTCACAGCGCTGCACTCAACCGCCTGCACCACCAGGGGAGGCCCTGTTTGTGCTCTTAATGATATTTTCCAGACTTTACTGGTTATTTATTGGTTTTTACTTGCTTGCTTAAAGAATTTGATCACTGATGAGACTTTGGCGTTTGTGAACGGCTGGACTTTGTCTGAAAAGCAACCTAGTGGGAATCTTTTTTACCTAAAAGCTCCTGCTGAGCTTCTGGAGAAGTTGCTTAAACATGTCAATCCCAACAGGCAATGAGGCCTCCAATATGAGATGATTGTGTGTGTGTGGTTTGTACGTGTGTTAACATTTTTGATAGTGTACCTTTTTATCACAGGGGTTCTGTTGATTTACAAAGGCTAATTCTCTTTGGGGCAAATCTTGGAATTCTTCAACACATGAGTTTTATTTTGCCTGAGATCGGATTGTTTATCCCTTGAGAAGATTTCTGAGGTATCACAGAAGTCAAGAAAAAACTGGTAACTGTTACTGTAAATACAGCCTGTCAAGAATGTGTTTGAGCCGTGTGGCAAACCCAAGCTAGATGGTCTATGAATGATAGGTATTGTTTTTAAATGAATTCCCTTGCTGACTACAGGCCTGGCTTTATTTCTTCCAGAGTCTCAGCTAATGTTAGAACTTGTCACTTCAAAGCACTAAACCTCACCAGATGAAGTGAATGGAAGCTCCTAAATTCAGCTAGTGGGGGGCATGAGCGCTTCTCAGAACCCGACATCTGCCTTAATTGCTGACATTTGGAATCCTGATGGAGGGCCTCCGCCCCCATCTATCTGTTTGCAGCTGAGTTTCCCCCAAGATAGTAAAGTGGTGGAGCTGGCCAATTTGTGGCATTTAGGCCCAGGTGAAAAGCATTCCGGCGGGAGGCCCTATAAGGAGGGTGGGTAGAAGCCGGAAGCCTGAGGAAGCTGCAGTGAGTCCTGCCGCTGATGCCATGGGTTGTGGAGGCCCCTGAGGCCTGGAGGGACTCCCCACTCGGCGAAAGGTAAGCACGTTCTCGTGGTCACCCTCACCCAGGGACTATGCAGGCTGCCTCATGAATTCAGACCTTTACAGGCAATAGGCCACCTTAGAAACCACTTCCTTCAGCCACCTCATTTCTCTAAGGCAGACGCTGAGGCCAGAGGAGTAAAGCGGTTTGGCCAAAGTCACAACTCAGCAGTGGAACTTACAACTCAGGGTCCTGACTGGGCTCCCCACATGCCCTCCCCTGCAGATGGGTCTGCGCCTCACTAGCTTTAGAGTCAGGTTTGGGCCTTTGGCAACGGCCAGGCTTGGGCCCGGGCAGCGGGGTGCAGGGTTCCATCCTTCCGAGATGTTGGGGCCACAGCGGGGTGAGCCGGGCCAGCGGCTCGGCGGTCCCTCCCCCATGGAGGCGCCTCAAACACGACCACACAATAGCAGGCTTTGAAGGAAGCTGAGAAAGCAAAGTGCAATTCTGTATCCCTTTATTTAGAAACAAGTCGGGAATGCCGTATGTGGGAGCGGGAGCGGGCTGGGGCGGCGGGGAGGGGCGGGCTGATTCCAGTAGTTGGCATTCTTCAGCACCAGAGCAAAGGCTTGGGCACAAGGTCGTGCGTGACCCAGGCGAGTCGCCGTCATCTTGTCTTGTAGGTACAGCATAGTCTTAAGTAGTTATTGTCTTCTTATGGCTTTGTCCCGGGACACATCGCGGTGACACAAGAGAAAGTCTAGAGAGAAGCTGAAAATGCCTCGCGAGCTCATTCTTTAAAAAAAAAAAAAAAAAAAAAGAAACAACAAAACGGGTGGCCGAGCCCAGCACTGAGGGCCGGGAGCTGGGCTGTCTCCGGTTCACCGGCGGGCGTGAGGCCCTCTCGCCCCGCCGAGGGTAACTCAGGGCTCCCGTGAGACCCGGCCACGGAGGGAGGACAGATCCCTGCTCTCCCCGGCCCCCCTCCGAGGACGGACCCGCAGGAACTGCAGCCTAAGGCATGAGCCAGAGCGCTGCCCCTCCCCCGACGCCCGGCTCTGCCCCCCCCAGAGCCCCTCAAAGGCAGGCCTGGGCCTCAGGGTCGTTCTTGCAGTCCTCTGCCCGTCCGAGCTGGCACGCAGAGGCCGGCGGGCCAGGAGCCGCCCTGTCGGCCTGACTGCGCGGTCTCAACGCCCGCGTCCGAGCTGGTGGGAGGGTGGCGGCTGATGGCCGCATCCCCGGGGGGGCCTGGTGGCTAAGGGAGAAGAGGGAACTGACAGGGACCTGACAGGCTGCATGGTGCCTTCTCGCCTTGTGTGCCTGGAAGGAAGCCTGCTTTCCTGCCCCTGGGAAGGTAACTCCCATCCGTCTGGACCATTTTCATCCCCTTCATAAGCAGCCCTCTGCCGGGCTCCAAGCGGCTTTCTTCCCCTTGCAGGGCTGAGAATCCTGCCTTGCTTTTTACCTGCTCACCTCTCCGATCTCTTAAAGCACTTGGTGCATCTCTCACTTACTTCAGCCTTAGTGAACTCGCTCTTGACCCAGGCAACTGTGTGGCCCAGAGCAACCCCGTCTCTTCCTGGAGGTGGGAGGGAAGACAGGGCGACAGCAACAGCCAGGATGCACCAAAAAGTGGGTTGCAGAATCCCCTCATTCCTTCTCGGAAGTTCTCTAGTTTTAGCAAGGTAGGGAGGCATGGTTAGGGGGCGGAAGGAACATAGGGTAAGATTTCCGTCCTAGCCGAGGATTCTTTTGGCTCATCCCTGGAATATTCCAGACATGGTCATTCCCCATCCTCGGTAGCTATGGTGGCACTGATCTGAGGCATCATGGAAGTGGCACCTGTCAGTGTAGAGTATAAGGCCTGCAAACTTATCAGCCTTAGACAGTAACCCCACATCATTTGATCCAGAGTGGATCAGGTAAAGGTGATCTGGGCCAGGCCATGGAGTAAGCACATGGAGTAAGTGAGGCCTTCCCAACAGTTCCCCTACAGAGAGTAAGGCCCTGAAATGCCTTGAGAAAGTAGATTTTCTTGAACCTCCTTTCTTCACTTCAAGCACCTCTTTTCTTCCCTGTCTCACAACCCTGCCTTGCCCAGCTACAAGTTGTCAGCCAACTGCAATGCTGGCATAAGTGCCCTGAATGCCCTGGCTACCTGATGGAGACCAAGTGGGCACCAGGGAAGAAATGGGGCCTGTGCTCTCTCAGGAGCAATGCTCCCAGCCTTGTCCACCAAATTTCTCCCACATGGTGTTGCTGCCAGCTCTCTGCCCCACAGAGGTGCTCAGCAGAATTCTGGAGAAAGTGCCAGAACAAGGGGGTTCCATGCCAGCTAAGGGCTTCATGGTTATGCTTCCCAAAACACCACTCATCTCCAGCTGGGCAGAGAGGGAGGTCAACCCCAACACAAGGCGGGGAAAGACATCACCTGCCTTCATGGGTTGCCCCACTTGTTATTCAGAAGGCAGCTTCCCAAGGTCTCTGAAAGGGGTGCTTCTGTCACAGATGCTGGGCTCTGCCCACAAATTTCTGGATTGAGCCTCTGTTCAGTCAGGCCTCTGGCCTTACAGAGACAACCAGGCAATGCTGCTTTTACCCAGGAGTGTGGTTCAACACCCTGACTCCACCTGCCTGTTTTCTAACTGAATAGGGCATAGTAACTTCAAATAACTGAGCAGGAATGCTTGATCTGCATGCCACTTGGCAGACCTACGGCGGTGCGGGTGGAGAACTACAATCCACTTAGACCAATCAGATGCGAACATCAGAGCTGGGGTTTGCACAGTGCTCTGGAAATCTCTTTGGAGCCTCCTTGCACCCATACATAGGAAGACCCTGAAAACAACATATTAATTTCTGGGTTGGGACAAGACAATTCTACGGAATCCAAGATGAGTTCTTGACAAAATGCCCAAGTCACAAGGGAACAAGATAGTTCTTTAGACCAAGGATTTCAGCGGGGTATTAGGGTGAGAGCAGGAGGAATAGATTATAAAATGCCACCTCCACATATTTGTATTGCATATGGTAGACACCCTGGATGGCATATTTGGGGCAACATAGAACAGACACGTGCAGGTAGCACCCCCTATTGGTACACTATGTGGGTTGGGACATCAAACTGTTACTTGAGGTCTACGAAATGTTAACTGGTCAGAGATGGATGGGAGAAGCCATTCTGTAAGAGCATCTGTAAGGAGAAGCTTCAGGAGACATTTGCCATCTGCTTAACTTGGAGTTAAAACAATGCCACTCCTGTTTTTATATCTATAGGGTTTTTCTTTGTTGCATGTCCCATAGATTAAGGTAATTTCTGGAAAACAATGGAGTCAACCAATGATGGAAGAAGTACAACCAGGAGCACGTGGGGCTATATGTGCCATTCTCCTTGACAGATCTGTCCTTGAATGAGAAGTTAAGGTTCACACAGGATGAACTTTTATATATCCGGCCTAAAGCAAGGCTTTGTCTATGCACCATATTCCTGTAACTGGAAAAATTGATGCGCTGCAACATTGGGTCTCAGTGGCTGAACTGAGAAGGTTGGATTTCGTCTTTAACTTGACTATTTCAGAAGCACTTGGCCACCTCTATTGGAAACAACTTTATTCTGGCAGAGCTTGGGTGGTAGGAGATAATGCGCAGGACCCTTACAGAGCCGGAAGTAGCAGGTTGAGGGAAGAGCTGTTTCCACAGGAGATGTACTTGATGGGGGTGGGTGTAAGGACCAAAGAAGAAGGTGTTCCCCTCATTGCAAGTCTCTCAGGGGTGTTCTTCTTTCCTTAGCAAGGTTAGAGTGATTCTAGATGATGCTAAGAAGGTTTGTATAGGTTGTCCGGCTGGAAAGCTCCATGCAGAGCTTAAGTCTTGGGCTGAGTGGAGACTGAGGGAGAGCTGGTCCCAAGGCCTTCCCTTAGAGCTCACGGTCTCCCTGCTGAGTTGACGCTCCTTGTGACTATGACCCTCCAAACACCACCCAGGCGTCCCTGCTCGCCCTCCCCTCTTCCCCAGCCTGTGTGGTGTGGCTCCTGTCATCTACCAGCAACCTTTACTTTTCATCCTCATCCCCCTCACTCATGCTGCTGATGGAGGCTGAGGCTGCTTTCGGTGAAGAGGGGGGTGAGGTTTTGATTGGGAGCCATGAGAAGGTGGGCGACGGGGAGCGGGAAGGGGACCGGCTCCTGGTGGGACTGCTCACAGGGCTTTGCTTCGGGGACAAGGCCTGCAGCATTCGGCTGCTCCTCTCCTGGAACATCTGTTTCTGAAGAGAAATGAGAGAGGCCTCTGTTACGTTAGCCTTCTGACGGCAGCACAACAAAAAGGAAAGGCGGGAGGGAGAGCCGCTATCCCAAAATGCCTGCACCCGAAAACACAGACTCTACTGCATTCCTTGCTGTCCAGGACTGCCTGTGGGAGGAGCTGAGCACAAGTCAGGGGCAATGAGATGCCAACATACAAGACTGCGCCTTCTGGCCATCCTTCCTGCATCCAGGAAGGATAGAGTATGTATTACTTGCTAGGCAAATGGTAATATTCAGGGTAGCAGAAGGGTAACTCGTTCTGCTAAAAAAAAAAAAAAAATCCTCAGGCTTGTGGCCATGAGGAGTCGCACCATAAAACAAGATGTGGAATGTCAGATGGAGCTATGGTCTGTGAGAAAAGTAAAATGAAAGATGACAAGGTGGGGTGGAGGACAGGTGGGCTACATGTGAAAATAGGGCGCTCAGGGGAAGGCCTTGCTGAGGAGATGCTATTTGCACAAACAGCTGAAAGAGATGAACGAACACCAGGGCCGCGCACTCCAGAAAGGCCACGGAGGAAGGGAGCACCCAAGGAGGCCACTGTGGCTGGAGTGAGTGACCGGGTGAGGAGGGACATGGGAGAGGGTAGGAGGAGGCTACCGCAGGACTAACGGAGGCCTGTGTCATGCAGGGTCTGGGCGGCCCTGTGAGAACGCTGACTTTTACTCTGAGAAACCTCTGGAGAGTTCCTTTAAGTGTGCAGTTCTGAGCAAAAATGTAACAAACTCCGACTTCGGTTTTTAAAGGATCACTGTGGTAGTTATGCTGGGAAAAGACTACAGGGAAGCAAGGGCAGGAGTGAGGCGAACAGTGATGAGCTGGCTGAGATAGAGCTGGTGTCCGAGCTGAAGACCGAGCTGGTGTCCTGGACCGCAGGGATGACGTGAGAGCGGAGAGCAATGGCTGGGTCTGGTGTACTTCCCCCACATTTTTATTGACTTATACATCAAGCCCTTTTTAGTGTGCAGTTGTGACAGATTGTGTGACCACCACCATAACAGGTATAGGAGAGGCCCAGCCACCACCCAATTCCCTGGGGGCCCTTTGAAATCACCCCTTTCCCACGATGGCAACAGATCTGTCTTCTATCCCTCTAGTTTTGCCGTTTCCGGAATGTTCTCCAAATGGACTACTGTGGTCTGGCTACCTCAGGAGGTAGAGCCAATAGGACTCGGAACAGATGATGGGGAAGGGCGGGGATGGGGGTGGGGGTAGAAGAGGTTCGGGTAGAGAAATGGGTTTTCCAAAAATGGCTTTTCAGGTGACGAATGCCCAGTGATTTCCAAACTGAGTCCTTCACTGTCCTGTCTTTTGGGGAGAGCAATCCTGGTGCTGCCAGCCCATCTGATCGCCTGCCCTTGGCATCCACCTCAGGCCCCAACCCAATGCTCCGCCCCGCCCACTTCTGAGTGTCCTGCCCTCACTTCTCTCCATTGCTCGCTGCTGCCGGGCCTCAGCCCCCAGCTCAGTCTCACCTTTTGATCCTAAAATGGTTCTGAGAGTCAACTCTCCATGAACCAGTTTAGATTTGTCATTTGAATTAATCATTTACGAAGCACACCTGGGGCCTCTGGGGACCAAGTGCTGTATAGGAGGAAGGGGAAGAGGATAAAGTCAGTGGTCGTGGCTCCTGGGCCTTCTATGATGGCAGGAAGGTGGTGAGACAGGCTTGGCAGAGAGCAGCTTCTGAGCAGGGGTACTAGTACTGTGCCTGCTGCCCTCTGCCCAGAAGCTGGCTCTGCTAAGTGCTACTCAGCAGACAGTACTCAGTAGAGCTGTTTGGCCTGACTGGGAACCTGGGTGCCTGTGGAGTGGCAGCAGCTGGTGCTGAGTACCAGGAGGAGGTGAGATTTTTCTCCCTGACAGTCTTGGGAAAGACTTTTATCAAGTGTCACAATTGTGGTCCTTGGGTATGAGCATAAAAGTAAAGAAAGCATAAGGAAAAGGGTGAGGGTTGACTATATAAAAGTTTAAAGCTTCTGTATCGCAAGCCAACATGAAGGTGGATGGCAATGAGAACAAAAGGGGCGTGAACATTTAACCTCAAGTTACGATCTTGGTATCACACAGGGCTTACGAATCAAAAAGAACACAAAACTTCCATAGAAAACCGAGCGTGTGGTATATACAGGCAATTCACAAACAAGTTATAAATGAACTATAAAATAATGCTTGGCATCATCAGTCATCAAACAAATGAAAAGGGAAGTGGGAACCTTTTTAACCTATCAGGCAGCTAAAATTTTACCTTCCCAACTCAAAAATTTCCCAGCCTGACGTTGACCTAGAGCACAGTATGAGACAGAGGTGTCAAGCACAAGGACTTGACTTGCACATATTCTGGAATATTTGTGCAACAAGAGAACAGCCATCATGCCATATAGAGATTTTTCCTTGTGATGAGGACTCTTAGGATCTACACTCAACTCCTATACATGTATATGAGTAACCGTGTGAACTGTCATCATGACATAAGTCACGTTCCAAAGAAGTATATTTATCTTACAATTGAAAGTTGGACCTTTGGACCAACTTCATCCAGTCCCACCCTCCACCCCCCCACCGCCACCTCCATCTCTGGTCATCACAAATCTTTTTTTTTTTTTCCCCCAGATTCCACATATAAGTGAGATCATACCTCCTTTCTCTTTCTGACTTATTTCACTTCGCATCATTCCCTCAAAGTCCATCCATGTTGTCACAAATGACATGTTCTTTCTCCATTCTTTCATCAACAGACACTCCAGTGCTTTCCATGTCTTGGCTATTATAAATAACACTGCCATGAACATGGCGATGCAGCTCTCTTCAATATCATTTTTTAATTTCCTTTGGACCTATTCCCGGTAGTGGAATGTTGGATCATGGGGTAGTTTTATTTGTAACTTTTTGAGGAATCTCCATGCTGTTTTCTGTAGTGGCTGTGCCAGTTTACCTCACAGCACAGTGCACAAGGGTTTCTGATTCTCCATGTCCTAAACAAGCATTGTTGTCTCTGTCTTTTTGATGCTGGTCATTCTAACAAGCATGAAGTGATAATATGGTTTTGATTTGTGTTTCCCTGATTAGTGTTATTGAGTATCTTTTCATGTACCCATGGGTCATATTACTTCTGTAGAAAAGTGTCTACAGAGATACTCTGCCCACATTAAGCTGGATTATTGTATAAGTACTTGATATGTTTTGGATATTAACCCCCTATCAGATACATGGTTTGCAAACAATCTCTTCATTATAAAGGTTTTGTGTTTGTTTTCTTGATTATTTCTTTCTCTGCAGATTTTTTTTTTATTATAGTTTGATGTAGTCCCACTAGACTTGCCTGTGCTTTAAGTATCACATATAAAAGAATCATGGCCAAGACACATGCCAAGGAGTTGTTCTCCTAATGTTATATCTTACGGTTTCTGTCCTTACATTTAGTCCTTAATCCCATTGCAGTTATCTGTGAGTGGTATAAGATAGGGGTCAACTTTTATAATCTTTTTTTAAAATTTTTAAAAAGTTTTTTTTTTAAAGATTTATTTATTTACACAAGAACTGGGGTACAGGCCAGAGGGTGGGAGGCTGAGAGGATTCACCAGAGACAGAGCAGGAAACAGAACAGGCAGACTGACAAAATACACTGCTGTGGGGAGCAGCGGGCATGACATGAGAGGTCTGCCATACCGTGTGGGAATCTCCCTGGCCGGCCGGGAATCGAACCTGCGCTGCAGAGGCTGTGGACAGCTTCACAGCACAGCTCAACCTGTTGTGCCACCAGGAGGCCCAACTTTCAATCTTTTACATATAAATTACACCACAACCATTTGTTGGAGAGACTCTTTTCTCCAGTGAGTACTCTTGACTCCCTTGTCAAATATGAATTGAATGTATATGCATGGGTTAATTTCTGGGATCTCAAGAATGTTCCATTGTTTGTTTTTATGCTAGTACCATGCTGTTTTAATTACTATTGCTTTATAACTAGAAATCAAGAAATGTGGTGACTCTCATTTTGTTTTCAGGATTGGTTGACTATTGGGGTATTTTGTGGTTCCATATATAGTTTAGGATTTTTCTATTCCTATAAAAAATGCCTTTGGAATCTTGATAGGGATTGCTTTGAATATATAGATGCCTTGGGTAGTACTGACATTTTAACAATACTAATTCTTCCAATTCATGATCATGGGATGTTTTTCCATTTATTTAAAATTTATTTTTATTTATGCATACAAAAACTGAGG
>NW_023602357.1:0-13153 GCF_014898055.3 Talpa occidentalis | reverse complement strand
GGAAACAACAAACCAAAACGACCCACCAAGAACAAACGACGCAGCAAGCGGGACTGTGAGGGGAAAGGAACTATTGCAGCCACCACCCCCGTGAACGGGAGCTGAGGCGAACCCTGCAGGATCCACCGCGGCGGTGAGCGAACGGCTCCGGGCGCCATTAGAGAAGAACAAAGACCCCGGGAGACGCGCACACAGCCCGGGGCTGCCGGTAAGCTGCGCGGAAACGCGGCGCTCTCGGCGCGCTTGAAAAGCAAGTGCAGACCGGGATCGCGGCTGCCCAGGTCCCCGCGCCTGCGACCTAGGCTTGCGGGGAGACGACCTAGGCTTGCGGGGAGACGCGCGAGGTCCTCACTGAGGTGAAGGTCCCTCCCTGAGTGAGCAGGAACCAGGCGCCCAGCCCGGGAGCGGTGCAAAAGCGCCATTCCCGCGCCACTGAACTGGGCTACAGCCCGCGTCCTGGAACTGAGGGCTTTGAACTGAGACCCAGGGCACGAAAAATTCGGGGCGTGGTTTCTCCACGACGGTGGGGCACAGGCAGACACAGCACCCCCAAAGCTGTTGAGGTGTACCCTACCATTCCTGCTCTGTTCTCTGTCCCACGGGGGGTGGGGGAGGCGAAAAAAACAGCCCCCCAAGGACAATAAGAGAGATCTCTGGCGCCACCCTAGCGACCAGGAAAAAAAAGTCACTAACACCCTATAAAACAGGACATTCTTAAGACTGCTTGAAAAGGGCAGGTTTCTGAGGACCCAGTGGCCAGCCGGGAAGTTATTCCACGCCAGGCCCCTTCCGACCAGCAGTCTGAGCCCACAGAGGAGCAGGCACCACGTCCGGTCGTCCGGGGCAGACCGTGTGGCAGAGAAGAGTGTGCCTGAAACGGAGGCGCAGGGACTACACCCGCTTCGCCATTTGAGAACAGGGACATTTCTTCAGTAAAAACTGCCTAAAACCAGCAGAAAGCTCCCCCAGAAGACAGAGATGGCTCCTGGAAGAGCCAGAGGGGGAGCGGAGAAGTTCACCCAAGATGTCAGTCAGTCCGACGCAACACAGTGTCCCAACGCATACGACAAATTAGAAAACAGACAGTAGGAGTAGAACACCACACGCAACCTAAAAACTCCTCAGGAAGAAGAAGCACACCACAAAAAGAAAAACCACTCCCCAGATTGCAACGACCAGCAACTTGGAAGAACTTCTGAGCCTTCCAGAAAGAGAATTTAAAATTGCCTGATTAAAAAAGTGATAGATCAGAAGAAGGAAATTGATTCCTAAAGAGGGAAGTAAGAGAAAAATGCAGGAGATCAAAGAATAATGGAGGAAACTAAAGAACTCGGGAAAAGCAATGAAAGCAGAATAGATGGAAATGGAAGAACGAATAAGTAATCTTGAAGACACAGAAAAAAAGAACCAAACAGAAACGGAAAGAGAAGTACGAAGGAAAAAGAAGAAGAAAGAAGAAAGACTTCGGGAACTATCTGACTCCATGAGGAAAGGAAATATAAGAGTTATAGGAATTCCAGAAGAGAGAGGAGCGAGAGAGATGTAGGAACAGAGAAAATATTCATGGATATAATTGAAGAGAACTTCCCAAATGAGAAGAGAAGCCTGAATGAAAATGATATACAAGAAGCAAGAAGACACACCAAAACTTCCACGACGAAAGGAAAAACACAGCAAGACACATAATAGTAAAGCTCCCAAGAATCCAGGACAAGGAAAAAATATGAAGCTGACAAGAGGGAAGAAAACAGATAAACATTCAACAGGAAAAAACCAATCAGGCTGACATCAGACTTCTCTGAGAAACACTACGGGCAAGGGAGAGAGTGGAGGACATAGTCAACAGACTCCAAGAGAAAACAGATGCCAACCAAGAATACTCTATCCCGCAAAGCTCTCTTTCCTCCATGAAGAGAAAGAATATGGACCTTCCCAGACAAAGAGAGAAACTCCGGAATTTCATTGCGACTAAACCCCACTCCAAAAAATACTTACAAGGATCCTAAAAGCCAGAACCTCAGAGGGACGAATAACAACGAAAGAAGACGACCAAAAAAAAAAAAGTTATTAAAAGAATAAATAAATAAAATCAAAGGAAGACAAACATAATGGCAAATAAGATGCTACATATCAATATTAACTCTAAATGTAAATGGACTAACTCTTCA
The DNA here is from genome assembly GCF_014898055.3 of Talpa occidentalis. NCBI lineage: Eukaryota > Metazoa > Chordata > Mammalia > Eulipotyphla > Talpidae > Talpa > Talpa occidentalis. The sequence goes on along the minus strand of NW_023602357.1, from coordinate 10,985 downwards.
ATAAAAAGACACAGAGTTGCAGCCTGGATTAAGAAACAAAACCCAACCTTTTGCTGTCTCAGGAAACACATTTAGCTACAAAAGATAAAATAGGCTCAAAGTCAAAGGATGGAAAACAATCCTGCAAGCAAATGGGCCAAAAAAAGAAAGCAGGAACAGCTATACTTATATCAGATAAACAGACTTCAAACTCAAAAAAATAAAAAGAGACCCCAATGGTCACTACATTATGATTAAGGGGACAATACTTCAAGAAGAAATAACACTCATTAACATATACTCACCAAACGAAAGAGCACCAAAATATATCAGAAAACTGTTGTCTCTCTGAAAACAGACATCAGAGAAGACAGCATATGTAGTGGGAGACTTCAACACACCACTATCAACAATGGATAGATCACAAGACAAAAATAAGTAAAGAAACTAAAGCTCTAAATAAGGACCTAGAGCATTTGGGCTTAACAGACATCTATAGAACACTAAACCCAAAAAAAAACGGAGTACACATTTTTCTCAAGCGCACACGGATCATTCTCCAGGATCGATCACATACTGGGGCACACAAGACAAACATCAACAGATACACCAAGATTGAAATCATACCAACCATCTTTTCTGACCACGAAGGCATCAAACTAGAAATAAATCATAAAAAGAAGGCAAGGAACTATCCTACCTCATGGAGATTAAAAGCCACACTACTGGAAGACCACTGGACTAACGAGGAGATCAAAGAAGAAATTTAAAAAATTCTTTGAATTGAATGACAAGGAGGACACCAATATCCTAAATGTATGGGATGCAGCAAAAGCAGTAATAATAGAGAAAAATATATAGCAATAGAAGCTCACATCAAAACAAGAAGAGAACTCAAAGAAACAACCATCTCAGAAGCCAACTCAAAGATCTAGAAAAAGTACAACAAAAAAACAACCCCAGAAACTCGTAGAAGAAGAAAAGAAATAAAAAAACAAAGCCGAACAGAAAAATAAAGAAAATAATGAAATGAAACTAAAAAAACAATCCAAAAGATCAATGAAACCAAGAGCTGGTTCTTTGAAAAATAATAAAATAGACAAACCCCTAGCCAGGCTCACAAAGGAAAAAAGGGAGAAAGCACAATACACAGAATCATAAATGAAAGAGGAGAAATCACAACGGACACAGCAGAAATCAAAAGAATAATCAGTAACTACTATGAACAGTTATATGGAAACAAGTTCAACAATCTAGAGGAGATGGACAAATTCCTACAACTCTACAATCACCCAAAGCTAGATAAAGAAGAAATAGAACACCTAAACAGACCAATTACAAGGAGCGAAATTGAAATGGTAATCAAAAACCTCCCCAAAAAAACAAAGCCCAGGACCTGATGGATTTACAAATGAATTCTACCAAACATTCAGAGACGAATTAGTGCCTATCCTTCACAAACTCTTCCAAAAATTGAGAAGGACGGGACAATACCAAACACGTTCTATGAAGCCAATATTACACTAATACCAAAACCGAATAAGGACAACACAAAAAAAGGAAAACTACAGGCCAATCTCCCTAATGAACACTGATGCAAAAATCCTCAATAAAATTTTAGCTATCAGAATCCAACAATGTATCCATAAGATAATTCACCACGACCAAGTTGGATTCATTCCAGGGGCACAAGGATGGTTTAACATCCGAAAATCAATCAACGTTATCCACACATCAACAAAAGAAATAAAAACATATGATAATATCAATAGATGCTGAGAAAGCTTTCGACAAAGTGCAACCACCCATTCATGATAAAAGCCCTTGAAATTCTTGGGATACAAGGAACATACCTCAACATCATAAAGGCCATCTATGACAAGCCAACAGCCAGTATCATTCTCAATGGTGAAAAGCTGAAAGCATTCCATTAAGATCTGGAACAAGACAAGGATGTCCACTCTCACCACTGCTTTTCAAATAATACTGGAAGTCCTAGCCAGAGCAATAAGACAGAGAAAGACATCAAGGAATCCAAATAGGAAAAGAAGAAGTCAAACTATCACTATTTGCAGATGATATGATAATATACATAGAGAACCCCAAAAACTCCACAGAAAAACTAATTCAACTCATCAATCAATTCAGTAAAGTGGCAGGATACAAAATCAACACGCAAAAGTCAGTAGCCTTCCTATACACAAACAATAAATCTGAAGAAGAAGAAATCAAAAAAACCACCCCTTTTATTATCGAAACAAAAAAAAATCAAATATTTGGGAATAAATCTAACAAAAGAGGTAAAGGACCTATACAAAGAAAACTATAAAACACTGTTAAAGAAATAGAAGAAGACACAAAGAAAGGAAAGACATCCCCTGCTCATGGATTGGAAGAATAAACATTATTAAAATGGCCATCCTACCAAAAGCAATATACAGATTCAATGCTATTCAATCAAAATCTCAATGGCATTCTTCAAAGAAATAGAACAATTATTGATGAAATTCATATGGAATCACCAAAAAACCCCGAATAGCCAAAGCTCTACTAAAAAAAAAGAAGGAAATGGAGGCATCACACTCCCAGACTTCAAACTATACTACAAAGCCATATCATCAAAACTGCATGGTATTGGAACAAGAACAGACATACAGACCAATGGAATCGAATAGAAAGTCCAGAAAAATAAACCCACAGATTTATGGTCAACTAATCTTGAAAAGGAGCAAAGACTATGCATTGGAGCAAAGAAAGTTTGTTCAATAAATGGTGCTGGGAAAAACTGGGTCGCTACATGCAAAGAAGAAGCTTGACCACTACCTCACACCATACACAAAAATCAACTCAAAATGGATTAAAGAACTAGACATAAGACCTGAAACCATAAAATACATAGAAGGAAATATAGGCGAAACACTACGGGATTTGCACATCAAAGACATCTTTACAGACACATCACCCAAAGCAGTGATAGTGAAGAGAAAGATAAACAGCTGGGACTACATCAAATTAAAGAGCTTCTGCACAGCAAAAAAGAGACAATAACAAAAACAAAGAGAAACCCCACCAACTGGGGAACATTTTTGCACCCAACACTAATGATAAAGGACTGATCACAAAAATCTGCAAAGAGCTGATGAGACTCAGCAACAACAAAGAAATAATCCAGTCAAAAAATGGGCAGAGAGCTAAAAAGAAACTTCTCTGAAGAGGAAATGCAAATGGCCAACAGACATATGAAAAAATGTTCAACATCACTTGTAATCAGGGAAATGCAAATCAAAACTACCATGAGATACCATCTCACACCAGTGAGAATGGCACATATTAAAAAAAACTAGCAACAACAAATGTTGGCGGAGATGTGGAGAAAAAGGAACTCTGTGCACTGTTGGTGGGAGTGCAAACTGGTCCAACCACTATGGAGAGCTGTGTGGAGATTTCTGGACCTACTAAACATAGAGCTTCCATAGATCCAGCAATTCCACTCCTAGGTATTTACCCAAAGGACACAGAAACATCAATTCCAAAGAGCACCTGCACTCCTATGTTTATAGCAGCACTGTTTACAATAGCTAAGCTTTGGAAACAACCCAAATGCCCAAAAAATAGATGACTGGATCAAGAAGATGTGGTACATATATACCATGGAATATTACTCAGCATTCAAAAAAGATAAACACATGCAATTTGCAGCAACATGGAGGCACTGGATGGAAGGATCATGCTCAGCGAAATAAGCCAAAAAGAAAAAGAAAAATACCGGATGGTCTCACTCATAGCAGGAATCTAGAAACTTAAATAAGGGACCAGGCAAAATGGAATATAAGAAAGTGAAAATCAAAATCACAAAAACTATGAACCAGAGACACTTTTTGGGGGGTGGGGGGCGGGAGGGAAGGATTTGGGTCAGAATGGGCGTTTGCCCATTGTATGGGGGAATATAAAAATAAAATTTAATATTTAAAAAAAAAAAAAAAAAAAAAAAAAAAAAAAAAAAAAAAAAAAAAAAAAAAAAAAAAAAAACCCAGAATAGTCAAATCTATAGACACAAATTATTGATTGCCTAGAGCTATAGGAGGAAGGTAGGAATGGACAGTCACTGCTAATGACTGTGTATAGTGTTTCTTTTGGGGGGGGTGAGGAAATATTCTGAAATTGACTATGGTGATGGTTGTACAACTCTGTAGATGTATTAAAACCACTGAATTGTACATTTTAAATAGGTGTATGGTGTGTAAATTATATTTCAATAAGGCTTTTTTTTTTTAAAAAAAAAAGCCATCAAAAGTTCTCACCTATAGGGCCTCCCCGGTGGCGCAGTGGTTGAGTGCTGGGTTGCGAAGCTGCCCGCAGCCTCTGCAGCGCCGGTTCGATCCCGGCTGCTCCCCAGCCACCAGAGGAGGGTCCCACATGGCGCGCAGACCTCTCCTGCCGCCCGCTGCTCCCCTCAGCAGTGTACTTTGGTCCTTCTGCCTGCTCTGCTCCCCGCTCTGGCTCTGGTGAATTCTCTCACCCTCCCGCGCTTCTGACTGTACCCAGTGCTTGTATAAAAAAATAAATTAAAAAAAAAAAAGTTCTCACCTATAACTGCTAGTGGACTTCAGTGGGCAGTGGGTCAAGGTTACAGAGTGGGGTTTCAGTCACAGAATCAATCATTTCACTAGAACAAAATAAGTATCTCCCACAATACTCCTGCCTCTTTAACCACCCTGTCTCATTAGGTCTCCTCTACACTCTTTTCTTTTCAGCACCGACCTCAATCTGTGATCACCTTCGCTTGTGTTACCTTCACGTATGCTCTCTGGCTAGACTGTAAGCTTCATGAGGACCATCTCTTGCTCATTCCTTTACACTGTTGCCCAGCAGTAGCTAATAGGGCCAGTTCTCAGATGAAATGAACTCTGAACACCCAGTGAACCAGGTCAATAGGCATCTTTTCTCATTACTGGATCTAACCATCTTGACAGAAATATACAGGGAATCTGTTTTGTTCCGTTAGGTTTCTACCAGCTCCAGACACAATGAAACAAGCATGACCTTGTGCAGGGGATGACAAGAGAGAAGGAAAGGAGGCAGAGCGAGGGGACAGAAGCCAAAGAGGTGACGGCAGGAAGAAGGTACAGACACTGGGCTTGAAGACACACTTACTTCTCCAGACTGGCCATCTGCTTCAGAGCCTCCACAGCCCCTGGGAGAGGCTCAAGGTCAAAAAAGAAATTCTTCGATTCCCAAATGCTGATGGCTTTCTCCTAAGAAGATGAGAGAAAGAGCTGACTTCCAGGGTCCTCAGCACATCACCTCATAACAGGATGTCCTGACAGGGAAGGGTGGCTGATTAGATTGTGGGGCTTCTCTGGTCCCCTCACCCCTACCCCCCTATACACACACCTAAGGACACATTCCCTGGGGGCTGGGGGGAAGGAGGGAGTACACAGAGCTTGTGTGTGTTCTGGCTCCTCTCCAAGAGGGACCTGATTTCTGCCAGGATCCAGCAGAGAACAGCTGCAGTGTCAGAGGCGGTGGGTCCCAAAGGCTGCTCTCTGCTGGAGGCCTGGCTAGAGCCCTCTGGGGCCTGAGCCTGCTCCCCATGACCACATACTTGCTTGATTCTAATAGCCAGAAGCATCATGGAGGCTCCGAGGGTGGGCCAGGTCTTGGCACTAGAGTCATTAAATTTGAGGGCTGGAGGAATTCAAAGATACTTAAGAGTGCCTGTGCCAGGCAGGATAAGAGGGGTGTGGATGGAAGATCAATTAGGTAGAGCTCTAGACTCCTCACCTATATTAACCACTAACTGTTTTATGTATTGGGATGCTAATAATACAGGTTTTTGTTTTAAGTTTTCTTCTGCTTTTAAAGTTTGAAAATAGGGCCTCCCTGGTGGCGCAGGGGTTAAAGACAGCGCTATCTAACTATCAGCAGCCACTGCAGCATGAGTTCCATCCCCTGCTGGCCAGCGAGCAACCCACATGGTGCAGCAGACCTCTCCTGTCTCGCCCGCTGCTCCCCTCAGAAGTGTATTTCAGCAGATCTGCCTGTTCTGCTCCCCACTCTCTCTGGTGAATCCTCTTACCCACCGCACCTCTAGTCTATACCCCACTTCTTGTATGCATAAATAAATAAATCTTACCAAAAAAATAATAAAGTTTGAAAAGTGAAAATCTAATCTTCTTGTTATATATGAGAAAAACAACATTCAGAATGGGTAAAGATGCACCTAATGTCACACAGAAGAACAGTGGCCAAGCAGGGGGTAGAATCCATCTCCTAACCCCAGCATGGAAGTCTCCACTTTATGTGGCTGGGCCAAAATCACATCTACAGAGTGTCACACTTATCCAGGGCCAGGATAAGGAGTAAGTGACAACAGGAGAGGAGACAAAGCCCAGCCTCTGAGAAGTAGGAAGCTAAGCCCCACATGAATGAGGCAGGAAGTGGTTCTGTCAGTCAGAAGCTGAACACCCCACAAGAGCCACCACTACACCCATGGGGCAGTACCCCAGACCAATCTGGCAAAACTCATGTGAACTACAAAGGGTTATGCAACTTGTTAACTTATACAACTTGCTAATTTACTCTGTCTCTTGCATGACCCTCACATCCCACAAGGGGCAAGAATTGCCACCCCCAATTTACAGATAAGGATTTTTTTCTTCAAGGCCATTATGAGTGACAACTTGAATTTGGGGCTTCTCACTCACCCAGGAGACAGTGTAGCATGGCAGAAAGCGTGCTTGACTTAGAGGTCAGAAGATATGCACTTCTGTGTGCCCCTAGGCTGACTACCTCACCTCAGTGATCAATGTCCCTGCATCCCTACCATCCCACCTTCATGGACTTGCTCCAAAACCCTCTCTCCAGGTTCCTCAACTGTCCAAATACCATAAGATTTTAAGCTAGTTTAAATGACCCCTGCCTTCCTCTGAAGCCTTGTTTACCTCTCATCTCAGATCACTGTAAAAAGCAAAGAGAATATGGATTATAAGGAGAAATGCTTACATATGGAAGCTGAGTAAGTCAGTCAGTTGGTTGTTTTTAACTGCAGATACTGGGCCAGCTTGGGCAAGAGGAGACCTGAGGATGTCCTAGTTTGAGCCGTGCTGGGATAATAGGCATGTGCTCACCTGTCAAATTCTGTTTCCTGCAATGTTCCCAGAAGCAGGAGATATGAGATCAACCTCAGTGCAGTGTTCCTGATTGCCCCAGGAGTTCTGTTCCTTTGCCTGGTTCTTGGAAAATGGCAATTCATCTCCTTAAACCTGGAGTCCACACAGCTGTACAAAGGGCTGAAGCCACTGTCCTTTTCAGAATTGGGGTTAAGCTTAGTTTCATTACCCTAATACACTTGTGGGAGGAAATAAGGTACCGAATCTACCAATGTTGGGCAATGCTTATAAAGGAACACCAACAGAGCCAAGAGCATATGTTCTGAGACTGCAAAAATTACTAGGGTGCTTTCCCTGGTTTAAAGTTTTTAATAAGACATCAGCACTGAGAGAAGTCTGTGCAAGGGACTAGGAGAAAGCCATCTCTGAAGTGCCTGGTAGTAATGAAAACAAATGACTCTGAATTTCCTTTGTAACATCTGCCCCTCGACAAACCAAAATATCTCAAAGTACCTTTTTTAAGTCCAAAGAAAGGTCACTTGTTAGAGACAGCAGGACAGAGAACAGAACTTTGAGGTGGGGGAGGCCAAAGGTGTCTGGGAGGCAGAGAGACTTGAGTCAGAATGCTGGCTGAGCCCCTTACGAGCTATGCAAGTTGGGCCATCACCTGCATAATGGAGATAATGTCTATATCACAGAGGAGATAATGCCATCAAGATGCGGTTACAAAACACTCTAATACCATCATCGTCATTGTGATTAAATTATCTGACAGTGACCTTAAGTGGCCCATCAAGGATGCCAGAAAACACCTATATTTGTGCGTGATAAAATACCTATCCTTTCACAAAATAGTTTAAATTTACAAGCAAGCTGTCTGCAAACCTACTTGGACAACCCTCTCCCCATCTCCTCTAATCCGTCACTGACTCAGAGAGCAGAGGACAGCAGGAGTCCCAGGGGTCTGCGGGCTCAGGTGTTCAGCAGGGCCACCAGAGCAAGGGGATAAGCCCAACAGATGATCCCATCCCACCTGGACCACTGACTCCCTGCTCTGGCCAGAAAGTAACTCAACCTCTGTGTTTCAAGCACCAGTGGGAGCTATGCTTTCACGCAAAAGGGCAAAAAAAAAAAGAATGGTAAGAAGCAATCATCAATTTCAGGAGGAAGAAATGGGAATGTGACTATGGCATGGGCCGGAGGATTTGACTTGTCACGTTTATTTTATTCAAAGATAAAAGAAGCCGAATCTACCCCCAAATACTGAAGTCAGCTGAAGATAGAGAGTTAGGGATATTTTGAGACATCCCCAGGTCAGCCAAGAGCGCACAGGGTTGGCTCTGTCCTCGCCGCTGTTCCCAGGACAGGTTTTGCAAGCGGAGCCCCCTGAGGCTGAGGCGGTGACCCACTCAAGGTCGCGCGGGCTCTCAGTCCCAGGGCTGGGGAGGCAGACCCCGGTTCCCCCGCCCCGAGGAGGGCGCCGGGCCTCGGGCGCGAGAGGCTGCAGGGCTGGGGACGCTCACCCTCAGCTCGGGCCCCAGGCTGCGGTACTGTTCTGACACCCAGAAGCCGCGCCGGTCCTCCAGCGCGATGAAGGGCAGGTCGGGGAAACGCGCGCGGAACTTCCTGAGGAAACCGCCTTCGAAATCGGCGAGCACGCCGTCCATGTCCACCAGCACCCGCAGGGCGCGGCTGCGCCCCTGGCCCGCCGGGCCCCCGGACTGCCAGCGCCGCCCCGCCGGGGTCGCCGTGCCGCGGGGCCGCCGCGCACACCAGCCGCCCAGCCGGATCATGGCCCTTCGCGGTCGCCAGCCGCGGGCACCCGGGCAGGGGCCGCGCCGCCCCGCCGGTCCTGGCTGGCAGACATGACCACTCGGGAGCAGAAACCGCTGCCCGGTGGGTGCACGAAGCTCAAGGAGCAAGGGGCGCGCGGGGCGAGAGCGCGCAGGCCCCGGCCCCAGAGCGAGGCTGCGCTGCGCGCCCCGCCCCGCGGCCCTTAAAGAGACAGGCGTCCCCGAGGAGGCGGGCCGGGGGCGTGGCCTTGAAGGCCGCCCGCTGTCCCCTTCCCTCTCGGGAGGGGAGGGGAGGGGAGGGGAGGGGAGGGGAGGGGAGGGGAGGGGAGAGGAGGGACGGGGCGGGGCGGGGCCACCTTAGCCGCCTTAGCTCCTCTCCCACTGCAGCCAAGAGGATGGAGGAGTGCCCTTCCAAAGAGCAAGCCCGTATCTCTAGCATTTATTGAGCACATTTATTGAGCACATTTATTGAGGGTTCCTGCCATCCTGGAAGTCACTTTTAGGAGAGACAAAAAGCAAACCGCCATGGTCAAAGTTGGAGGTAGTGACCATGAACTTCAGGTCCATCTTCTTCAGGGCCCACCGTTTGGTCTGCCCAGCAAGGACTTGCAGAGGGTGAGCACTTACTTGCTTCTTGGTCCCCATCACATGGCCTTTCAGTATGACAAAGTCATGGGTCACTTCACTGTAGTGGACAAAGCCTCCAGAGTGTTAATCGCTTATCAGACAGATTGTAATGCGCAGAGTCATTGTTCTTGATCAGCTTGCGGTCCTTGATAAGGAAGCCCTGGTCAATCTTGTAAATCTTCTTGATCTCAGTGTGTTGATGGTAGCCTTTCTGTCTGGCATTTTCTGACCAGCAGGATGCCAATCCCTGACACAGGCAACCTTGCACAGCCCTTGGTAGGTCTTGGGGAGCAGTTTATTGGTACGTCAGTGGCTGCTGACCCCTTGTAGCCTTTGCCTTCAGTCACCCCAATGGTATCGATCGTCTCATCCTGTCCAGCACTTGCTTCACAGGGATCTGCTACTCCAGTCGCTCTCAGGCTCAGTCCAGCTTTTCAGCAACCATCCTTGGTTCACCTGGACCTCCATGAGGCGGGCCTTCTGGTGCAGAGGCAGCAGGCACACCTGGATGTGAGCAATGGCAGGATGACCTGGCAGAACTTGTTTGTGCTGCTGAAGTCCTTCTTCAGCTGCTTCTTGCCATCTTCATCCTGCCACTTCTTGCTCTATTCAGTGAAAACCTTCTTCTTATAAATGTGCTTTTTGCTCTCACCACTGATATGCTCAGCTAAGATGGCCTTAAAGGAACAGAGGCCCTGAGGGGTTTCCACGTAGCCCACAATGCCCACCACTACCATGGGTGTCTCCACAGTGGTCCCAGCCTCCATAACTTCCTTCTTGTTCACATTTGATCCTGGCTATCCACCTCCTGAACATTGTGGTCATGCTGCCATGTAGCCCAGGAAGGCTGTGAGGTGGATGGACCTGGTGGAATCACCCTTGGGGAAATTCTCTACCTTCCCTCGGTGCCATCTGCTGTGCTCCTGAGATAAGAAGCCCATGGACCCGTGTCTGGGGGCAGAGAACTTCCTGTGAGGCACAACTCCATTAAAAACCTATAGCAGGGCCTCCCCGGTGGCGCAGCGGTTGAGCGCTGGGTTGCGAAGCTGCCCGCGGCCTCTGCGGCGCTGGTTCGATCCCCGGCTGCTCCCGGCCACCGGAGGAGGGTCCCGCATGGCGCGCAGACCTCTCCTGCCGCCCGCTGCTCTCCTCAGCAGTGTACTTAGGTCCTTCTGCCTGCTCTGCTCCCCGCTCTGGCTCTGGTGAATTCTCTCACCCTCCCATGCTTCTGACTGTACCCAGTGCTTGTATAAATAAATAAATAAATAATTTAAAAAAAATAAAAACCTATAGCAGAAGCCAGTGGGCTCTCAGCAATCTGATTTTATTTTATTTTTTTAATTTTTAAAAAAGATTTTTATTTATTTATACAAGATCTGGGGTACAGGCCAGATGTGCGGGAGGGTGAGAGGACTCACCAGTGACAGAGCGGGGAGCAGAACAGGTAGACTGACTGAAATACACTGCTGAGGGG
>NW_023602356.1:0-13161 GCF_014898055.3 Talpa occidentalis | reverse complement strand
TTTCCCCACTGCCTCAGCTCCAGAATGGCTTTTGCAAAGGTCTCCAGGAGGCTCATTTTATTTTAGTACAATGAGGATTTTCCACAGGAAGCTGTATCTGTCTCCACCATAGATCCCACAGTAACTGAACCTGCCATTGCACAGTTTTCAGTGTCCCAGATCAAATCACTTTCCCACATAAAATAATTATGTATCATAAATATCTTTATTGAAAGATAGATGGATAAAAGACAGATGTTAGATTTACAGGTGATTGCTAAGTAGATGGATAGGAGAGATAATAGATATAGAGATATCATTCCCCTTTTTGAGATTTCCACTCTACTACATAAAATTTATCCACTAAAGGAATGAACAAATATGCCAATACTCACGAGAATTCTGTTTAAAAAAAGTAAGATCCTCAGGAATGTTCTGTAATTAACTATGTTCTGCATAACAAACATAAATCTGAGAATTGAGGATTTGAGTTGCTTCACACTGTCTTTTTTGGCTCGAAGTTAAGAGGACCAGGATGTGGTTTCAATTTTGATGCACTAATTATGTTTGTCAATTGTGAGCTTTGCTTAATTAATTAGTCATGCAAATTTAACTTTAGGATTTTTTGCACATCTAAATCATTACTCTAGCAATTAAAAGCTGCTTTGATTAGCTCTTTTCACAGTGGCTAGCACAGTACACTTCTGTCAACTTTCTTTAGTCAAGCTAGTATTTGTGTAATGTTTAGAAAAAAATATATTCTATATATTTTGAGAATAATAAAAACTACAAAAGGTGGCCTCCAGTGGAACGTAAATCAGCAACTGCTACCTCGATAAAACCAGCGACTAGAGACTGGAAATTGTAATAGCGCATGTTTAGGAGGAGTTCCCAGGGGTAGGGCGAGCTGGTGTGCTGAATAAACCAGGAACAAGTTTCTTTGGTTAAATTCAGGTGGGAGGAGGAGAACAGTCAGAGATTTATGTGTGTGGCCCCAAATCAATGACAAAACTTATATAAACACCATAGGACCTGTCTTGTCCACTGCCTGGCTGACCTAGTCTTACTCTTACAATCACAAATAAAAATACTGTGCCCAGGTAAAGCACGTGTCAAGGAAGCTCTCCCAAGGTCCATTTCATAACTTCAAAATAGGCCAACTTAACAGGACTTTTTATGAGTATGATGGAATAAGTGAAAGAGGAAGAGTTTCTTACGGAGTCTCCATGATAAAAACTGTGTGCATTTTTCTGAGCACTCCAGAACAGAATATTAAGGTAATCAATTTAGGCTTAAACAAAGGTAAGCCTAGAGCTCTTGAAATATGAATGTCCAAACAGAGAAATTTAATAACTACAAAGGACATGACTTAGATTCCAACAGCACCTTGAATACTACAAATCCTCCACTGGTCTGACAGAACTAAAACTGATTTTCAGACTTTTCTCAATAAATTTTCCCCTCTCCCCAATATCCCAAATATGTGACTATGCAAACACATGTACATATATGTGCTGACTACATCCCTCTCAAGTTCTCATATGTTTAGGGATGCTTAATAAAGACCTGTCAGGATTTAGTTCCCTCTCACCTTCTCAGGGACCTCCCTTAGAAATGAGATTGACTACATTCACACGCCCCCACCCCCATGCATTACCTCCATTCTCCAGACTTCTGGATTTCTCCCCTGCACATACTGATGAACCCATGCCACCCACCCCAGCATCTCTCTAGCAACCATACTCCCTCCCCTTCTGCCTTCTCAGACATCCTCATGAAGAAGCTATCTAATCTCTCTCTCTCTCCACTTCTTGCCATTACTCACTTCTCAGCCCACGACAAACTGGCTTCCACTGAAACCAGTCCTGCTGAATTCACCCTGTTCTCTCCATTTGCCAAAGCAAGTGAAGACTTCTCAGTCCATCTTATGAAGTCTTCCTGAAGCGCTGGACACCATTAATCTCACTCTTCCTGAAGATCTGCCTCTGGAGCTTCCTAGGTAACACTCAACTGAGTCCACTTTCTAGTCTCTCCCTTCTCAGCCTCTTTGGCTAGTTCTTCCTCCTCCAACATCTTCCCAAAAGTTGAATGTCCCATAGGTTCTTCCTCAACCCTAGATTCTTGGTGATAGATATATTCATCTTCATCAGAAGCCTGATTATCTTAATCTGCTATGTCTTATTTCCACATTCAATATTCCTCAAATTCTGTTTGTATCCCTTCATTTTCTGTCCTGCCTCTCTGGGCACAAACTTCTTATACAAACTGCAGTAAAAATAAGATTTCTAAGAAGAAAGTCTGATCATAGCACACCCTTACTTGGTATGTATCATGGTTCCATATCAATTATAGCTGTGGATTCCTAAGCTTTTTATAAAGGCATATTTTCTGCACCTGGAGAAATTTATGTCCTCACAATGTCTGGGAGCTAGCAGGTGCTCAATAAACAACTGTTGAGTAAAAATGAAGTTAAACTTAAAAAGTACATGTTAAGCTGAGCGATTACTATCTTTTAAAAAAAGATTAATTAATTAATTAATTTATTTATTTATTTATTCATTTATACAGTCAGAAGCGGGGGAGGGTGAGAGAATTCACCAGAGCCAGAGCGGGGAGCAGAACAGGCAGACTGATGGAAGTACAATGCTGAGGGGTGCAGCGGGCATGGTAGGAGAGGTCTGTAGCACCATGTGAGACCCTCACCAGTGGCCGGGGATCGAACCGGTGCTGCGGAGGCTGCGGGCAGCCTCACAGCCCAGCGCTTAGCTGCTGTGCCACCGGGAGGCCCTGAGCAATTACTATTAAACCCGTAGTAGGAGCAACTAGGAACTGATCACCCCTGCATTTCCACCCCCCTAACATTCAAGCACCTTTGTGAATTCCCTGCTGCTTCAGGGCACATCTGAAGAGCCATATGAAAGTTCAAGCTTCCGAGTTTGGCTACAGACCCTTGATAAACTCATTTCTACTTACTCTCCAACATCATTCCTATTGTCCTCCATCTTCACCCTCATTCTGGTCTTGCAAAATTGAATAACTTGCCATCCCTGGACTGCCAAGGGCTTCACACATAGTTATTTTTGCCTGGAATATGCTTGTCCTCCTTGACAGCTTAGAAAACTTCAACTTATTCCTCAAGACCAGCTCAAAGAGAAAGCCTTTTTTGATTCCATAAGCAGAATGTATCACTCCTTTTTGCCATAAACATAGCTCATCCATGCTTTTATTACAAACCTTATCACACTCTAAATCAATTTTACCTCAGGTTTATCTTCTCTACTGGGCTATGAAGGCAGCAAGGGTTTCTGATTTATCTTTGTAACTCAGGGTCTACCAAAGTGCTTAGTACCCAGGAGGTACTCAATATATGTTTGCATAATAAATGAAATTCTGCTGGAACAAATCAATCTTTTATCTCACATCCTTTTTGTAATGAGGTGGAGAATAAATAATTTTGAATCCTTTGTATTATTTTGTAAGTCACAGAGCATACCATGTTAAAAGTGGCCTGTTAATCTTATACTATGTATGTCTTAGTAGAAATGACTGGGGTTAAGCCTTGTGGATTCACCCAAATATTAGAGAAAATGTTAGTCTTTTTAATTGAAATTGAGATGTATGAAATCTAATGGGTCATTATAACTGTTCTTCTCTTGGACACAGTTGAAATAATGCCTTGAATTTTAGATTTTAGGAAATAAATAAGAAAGAAAAAAATACATGGATATATTTGTTTCATATGGATGAGGGCACAAGATTCTGATCCCTTAACAGATTCAGCTAAGGTTGCCTCTTTAATGACATAAAATCAGAAATAAGAAACATCAGATGCAGACTAGTTGAGGAAAATTTGATAATAAAATTTAACTCCAGCTAAGTAAATGAGACTATTCCCAGGTAATTAAAAGCTATCCTTTAATTCCCCTCCATTGGTCTCCAGAGTCAGTATTTCTATATCAATTGTTGCATCAGTTTTCTTGTCATTCTGAAATACCAATGTGTTTGTCTCTCAGCAATTGATTTTGTCTTCTACTTCTGGGAAGTTTTCAATTTTGTAATAAAGAATCATATTCATTTTCGACTTGTCACTCAGTCACACCATGATAACAAGTACTATACCTACTGTCTCATTAACCAAAAAATATCTGGTATAATCCAAGATCTGCACATACCAACATAACGTACTCCATGTTTACAAAGACGACACTGTAGAATCTGAAACACCTTCTGAATCATGAAAAAGGATGGGTTTTTGTTTCAAGTGTACTTTATTATATTCTAACTGGGTGAAAAGTTATGATTCATATAGAGCATATATGGAGTGTGCATGCATGTGTGAAATATTTGTTTGTGACACCAAATCCACCAAACACAATCCATCATAGGAAGCTTACACTGAACTAGGGATTCTCAGAGCATGAGCTAAAGACCCATGAGGAAATTGGAGAAGCTTTAAGAAGTACCACAAAGTCAAAACTTGATTTTAGTAATACTAAGACATGATTAACCTTTTTCATTCTCATTCTCTCACAAGTTGTAATTTTTCAGAGGCTACATGACATGTACTGTGGAATAGCCTGTAGAAGGAGATATGAGATCCAGTTGTCTTCTCTGTAGCCAGACATTAAAGATTGTGACAAAATGTAAAACAACCTATTTTCTGTCTTGGAAAATACAGTTGTATTTCATAAAATGTTATTTATGCTAAAATGCAATGAAATAATTTGTAAGCCAATATGCTTCCTGAATCTGAATCTTTTATTTGTACTGGAAAATTCCCACATACTATCTCTTCAAGCATTTCCTACTTCTCCCCATTCTCTTCTCCATCTAGAATGCCAATACATGTTTGGCTATTTCATGCTCACAAGTTCAACAACTTTCTTAATTTCCATTCTTATAACTTTATGCTGCGCTTTAGGTACCTCCTACAGATCTTTCCAGTTTGCTAATTCTTTTTACAACTGATTCTAATCTTCTTGAGCCCTTCTGTTATAGCAAAAAATGGCTTATACTAAGTGAAATAAGCCAGAAGGAGAAAGATAAACAACAGATGACTTCACTTAAATGTGGAAATAGAAAATTAAAACCAACCCTTGAAAACTGACCATAGATCTTTGCTTTCAAAGGGGGAAGGAGAGATGTGAAAAAGGGGGATGGGGTGAGGGGAAATCACAATGGATTGTGGTGGAGGATAATGGGTACTTCGGTGGTGGGAATGCTATTGTGTATATTCTGAAGGGGGGAAATTCTATTTTGTCAAAACACTAGCAAGGATGTAAAATAATGGTGCTTCAATAGCAACCAATTCTTTTAAAATTTAATTATCATATTTTTTATTTTTAGTTTTACTTTGTTTTTGAACATATGCTAGATATTGTTTATGTGTCATTTTAGTGACAGCTTCTGATATTTTTCCTTAAACCGTTTAAAAATATAAAACTCAGGTATCCCTGGTGGCCTGGGGGTTGAGTCTTAATGCTATCACCTCGACGGCCTGAGTTTGATCCCCAGCCAGGGAGCTAACCCACATGTGGCACAGCAGACCTCTCCTGTCTCACCTGCTGCTCCCCTCAGAAGTGTATTTCAGTGGTTCTGCCTGTTTTGCTCCCCATTCCATCTCTGGTGGGTCCTCTCACCCACTGAGCCTCTGGCCTGCACTCCAGTTCTTCTACACACACAAAAAAATAAAAATCTACAAAGTAGTAATAAAAAAATAAAAAGGGGCCTCCCAGTGGCACAGCGTTGGCGCTGGGTTGCGAAGCTGCCCGCAGCCTCTGCGGCGCCGGTTCGATCCCCGGCTGCTCCCGGCCACCAGAGGAGGGTCCCACATGCGCGCAGACCTCTCCTGCCGCCCGCTGCTCCCTCAGCAGTGTACTTCGGTCCCTCTGCCTGCTCTGCTCCCCGCTCTGGCTCTGGTGAATTCTCTCACCCTCCCGCACTTCTGACTGTACCCAGTGCTTGTATAATAAATAAATAAATAAATAAATAAATAATCTTTAAAAAAAATAAAAATAAAACTCATTTTATATACATTATTTGACTGCTCAGTTATCTGGAGATCCTAGAGATCTGTTACTATTATTTTCTCTGCATATATTAATACCAGAAATGGTTCTTCCTTCCTCACGTAATTTTGGATTGTGAGTTCACAATCAATCAAGTCTTTATTTTTTATGCATACAAGAGCTGGGGTACAGGCCAGAGGTGTGGAGGGTGAGAGAAATCACCAGAGACAAAGTGGGGAGCAGAACAGGCAGATTGACCAAAGTACACTGCTGAGGGGAGCAGCGGGTGAGTTAGGAGAGGTCTGTTGTGCCATGTGGGTAGCTCCGTGGCTGGGGTTGAACTCATGCTGCAGTGGCAGTGGACAGCTTCACAAGTTGCATCTTAACCCCTTGCACCACCAGGGAGGCAGGCCCTCAATCAAGTCTTATCCAGGGAAATCTTGTGTAGCTGTAACTGAAGACATCAGTCTTCAGAGACTTCAGAAGAGTCTTCAGAGAGTTTTTGCCTTTGCTTCTTTTCATTCAAGGTGCCTGAGGTAGGATATATTAGAACCCCAAATTCATCTTGTTAGGGGAAAAGGATGTCCTAAGCTAATTCCCATACAGGGTTTGTGGACTCCACCTACAGCCCAGACCAGAGTCTTCAGGACATGGGAAAGACAAATCTCATCACCACCAAAGGGAAGGTTGCTGGAACCTGTGGGTGGACTTAAGTAGCCAGATTTGCTATAAAACCAGACACATGGGCTTGGGGGGCTCCTTTTGGCTCTCGGCCAGCTCTAAGCTCTTGGCCAGCTCTCAGAGTGCCATTGGGTTTCCAGGTCGGGGGATCGGGTAGGATGCATTTAAGACTTTATTTTCCTATTTTCTCCCTGAGTTGTACATTTCCTCATTTCCCTTTCCTTGTAAATAAACCTTTTATTAACCTTTTTGTGTGTGCATGCAGTGGAGTATTGATAAGTCCCTTTAAAGCGCACGGGTGGGGACTCACAGCCAGGCAACCTGTTTTATATCAGGGCTGCCCTATAACAATCTGAGGGTAGGCTTGTGATTATAAATTCTCAGGCTATATCTTTTTTCTTGTTGTATTACCAGGCAAAGTCAGAATTTACCTTATTATCTCTTTTTGCTGTTTTTTTTTTTTAATTTTCATGGCAGATGTAGATCTTGAGGATTCCAGTTCCATATGAAGGCCTTAGATCCACCTTGGTTCTCGACCTTGCTGGGCCTGAGGTCTTGATTTCATGTTGACTATTAGATTGTTAGCATCTTAGTTACCTGGACTTCTGTGGCTTCAATGCCTGCTTTCTACCCTGGTTTTCAGCTTTTTCTTCATTCTGGCTCCTGGGGGATTTGTCCTAGATCTCAGATGAGATATTGTTATTATTATTTAATACTTTAGGTATCTCTAAGGAGGAAGTTTTCAGATTATCTAGTTTGCCATGTTGCCCAGAGATTTAAATTGGCACATTTCTGAAAAGTATAATTCCTATACCACTTGACATAGCAATTCTACTTCAATTTATTCTTTAGATGGAAATTTTATATTTATAAAAGTTTAAAATAGATATAACTTTGAATCCAACAACTTTATTTTTGAGGAATTTTCCTATCCATATACTCACACTTACATAAAAAGCCATATGAGGGCCTCCCCGGTGGCGCAGCGGTTGAGTGGGGTTGCAAAGCTGCCCGCGGCCTCTTCGGCACTGGTTCGATCCCCGGCTGCTCCCCGGCCACCGGAAGAGGGTCCCACATGGCGCGCAGACCTCTCCTGCCGCCTGCTGCTCCCCTCAGCAGTGTACTTCTGTCCTTCTGCCTGCTCTGCTCCCCGCTCTAGCTCTGGTGAATTCTCTCACACTCCCGTGCTTCTGACTGTACCCAGTGCATGTATAAACAAACAAATAAACAATAAAAAAATAAATAAATAAAATACATGCCTCTTTAAAAAAAAGCCATATGAATAGTATTATTTGTTCAGGTGTAGTGAAAGACTGAAGATTACAAACAACTTAAATGCCCATCATTAGGAAACTAGTTGAATCAAGTACCTCCCACAGTTTTCCACAATAGTTAAAAAGAATTTGAAAGAACCATACTATCTGACAAAGAATGATGTTTATTATGCAAAATGCATGATTTCTTTATGTGAAAAATACAGGATATGTTTATATATACTTATATATTCATTAAAAGCTTTTGAAAGATAAATAATTTACTGTTAACAGTAGTTTCCTCTAGGGGTTGGAAATGAACCAAAGCATGTTGCCTCTAAATGGCAAATATGCTAATTTTTTATCCACTTATTATTATCAGTTCCTAACATCTTTATTATTGTTAGCAGCATTACAGGGGGGTATTTGAAAACAAAATCCTTTATTCCAAACTGTTCTGCAACTTTTATCATCTACTACCTCTCTGTTATTTGTTACCTGTCCCTTACCTGTCAATTACTATTTCAAGTAACATTTCTGTTCCTTTGCTAACTTTGCTGGGACATTCATTACCTAAATATAACACTCTAGATATAATGGTAGAGACATAAATAGGTAGATTTCTTACTCCCATTTTCACTGAGAAGGAATAGTTTACAGTGTACATAGACTTTGTTTTAAATGCCACATCACTGCAGAGGGAAAGGAGGGCTCACCAAGAATTAAGTGAGAAGCCAGGCCTATTGTAACAGGGTGGTCCCCAGGAAAGGGGGAGGTTCCAGGTTCCCTGCCCCACCAAGGGAGGGTGGAGTTGAGCAGGGAGAGAAGAAGCTGCAGAGGAGACTGAGGAAGGATGGAAGCAGGATGGAGCCAGAAGGAGACTGGAGGAGGTGCATGGAGCCTAGAGACACGTGAAGAAACTGCACTTATCTTTTGGTTGTGGACTGGGTGACACAGATGTGGGTGAGACCCGTGGGGAGGTGACAATGGCAGCTTTTATCTTGATGTTGATTTTGCTCTTTTCCTTCTGGGCTTGTCTGGTTGTTTCTGACCCTTTTCTGTGGGTCCACTGGAAGATACTTTAGACTTGTGGCAGGTTTTGGGGCTTACTCTGAGCCAATCCCATTTGGATGGAGTTTTACCCACGAGGGGATGAGTAACTTTGGGTTCTTGATTTAGAAATTAGATTCTTTGCCTTTCCTGTATTGTTTCCAAATTGTATTAAAGTTCCTTCCCATTAAAGTCTTATGTTTTGTGTTAATGTGGCGGATGGCAGGACCCTATATAAAATAGGCAGGTTTTGGGGGGATCTGAGGTGCTCCTCTCCCTGCCCTGTAACACTATTACTTTGGCTGTGTCACAGCTTGATCAGCAGGAGATACTGATTTCAACATCTGAGCCTGGATGCAGCTTCAGGCTGGAGCTTGAATTTTCAATGAGCTGCTTAATTTATAAGGACTAGTAGCTAAGTTGGGCATTTATGCAGCTGGGAACATCTCCTAGCATGAATCTGAAGGTTTTCCTTTGAACATCTTTCTCTCATATGATGAACTCCTGGTGATGACAATGCACATCCTTCAGAGTTACTTAATTTCCCATTAGATTTGGATGCACAAATATGACAGAGTCCATGTAATTTATCTAGTCTTTCACATATAAAAATGGTTCTTCCTTTTACATTCTCCTTGAAATAGAGCTGATGTTAGATGTATGATGAAAGCTGGCCCAGATATTCTACATTTGGACTATAATTTTTACTATTTTGTAATCCAATGTTATGAGTTATATGTTTTGGTTATTTTTTGTGTGTGTGTGAAAATTGGTTATTCTGGTTATGGGGGTTTTATTTGTTCATTTTCACTGCTTTTATTCTGTGGGTTTGTTTTGGCTCGTTTATTTTGAGAAAGAAGGGATGAAAAGATCAGAAAAGAGGTTTCCTTTTAGGAAGATGACTATTTCCTTTTGAGTGTTTTTCATATACCATGATACCCTTCATATTGAGTTTAAAAATATGCAAAAAACATTATCTCTGGAAGCATGCAAGCACATCAGTGATAAAACCCTATCTGCCTATTAGCAGTATAAAACTTCAGAAGACCTGTATCTTCAATTGAGTTTTCCCCAGCAGAGCTTTAGGCCAGGATTTGGGGTGCAGGACAGGGTGATTAGGGGAGTAGGAGTGAAGGAACAATGAAAGTGAGACAAGAAGAGAAAAGCCAAGAAAAGGTGTGTCGTCAAGGTCACTCCTTTAGGCAAAAAGACTCAACTTCACTGGGACTGCAAGAATTGTCTCAAGGCCATGTATAAATCTCTGTCCCCTTTGGTTGCTGTTTCTCCAGGTTATTTTGCCCATATCTTTATTTATTTATTTGTTTGTTTATCTGATTGTTTGTTTAAATTAATAGTTCTGATATGATCCCCTCATGCCCCATAATCCAATAAGGTTATGACTGACAAATAAAATATCACATATTTGAAGTGTCCCACATGATGATTTATAAAGGTACATATACATGTGATGAGAGGATTCCCAGCACCAAGTCAATTAACACACCATCACCTCACATACTTGCTTTCTTTTTTTATTGGTGAGAATGCTTAAGTTCTACTCCCTTGGCAAATCTTAATTTTATAATAGGGATTATCAACTATAGTTACCATGTTATACATTACACCATTAGCCTTCTTCATCCTATAACTGAAAGTTTATACCTTTAATCAGTCTCTATTTATCTCCCACCTCCCAGCCTCCAGTGACCACCATTCCAGTCTTCCTATGAGTTTAACTTTTTTTTTAAACTCCAAATATAAGTGATACCATGCAGTACTTTTGTCTTTCTTGTCCCCCAATATCTTTCATATAGTTTATTCAATGCCACAAAGCTTTTGTTCTTTGTATTTCCCAGGCTCTATTAAAACGCAAATATTTTAGAAATAAACATCTATGGGGGCCATGTTCAGTCATTGAATTCTATGTTTATCACATTACTTTCCAAGGTAAAAAGCTTAAAACAACTTAAAAGCAAGATATTTAATAAGAAGGTAGTAATAATGTATGAAAAATAGGGCTATGGGGATAGATGGGTCAGGGAGAAGAACTCTATCATTAAAATGTATCAATATCTATATTCAAAAGATGTTCCACTGCAAAATTGAGAAAGTAATTAAAAATAAGTGTTCAACTATTTAATTTCCCTAAATATCGTGAAAGATACAGTGCAACTGGAATTTTTATTAGAGATAAAAATGTGTTTAGAAAATCACTCTAGGACTTCAATTCTATAGTCAATGTGCTCTAAATAGAGATAAAGCTTTTCTTATGCCAAACATATAGAATTTCTGGGTAAAATATTATAAAAAAACCCCAAAAAAACCAACATATATACCAAGATTAAAGAAAAAAGAATTTCCCAAATGACAGAAATCCATTGGGAATATAAAGCCAGGACAACAGAGAATACTCTGGTGAGGTTATGTTAAACTAGGAATAAGTCCGAGAGGCTGGGAGCTGGGATTCTACCACTTACAGAAATCAGCAAATATGGTTCTGGGTGAGAAGGAGGAGAGAAGCTGGAACTGAGACTTCCACATAAAGCCAAGCCCTTGAAGAGCTGCTCAATCTGTAGCAACCAAACTAGAAACTCCACCCACTAGCTTAGCAAAACCATAAGGCAGTTTTTATCTTTTCAAAATACTAAAGAGGAAAATCTCTTCTGAGACAGCAAGCTATTAAGATACCCTTGCTGAAAGAACACCTACGGGTATATTTTAGGGGAATAAAGAAAATTGAACCCAGAAGGAAAGATGGGAATGCAAAAGAGAATGAAGAGGTAAGAAGTTTGTAAAATGTTAGCATCACCACCACCAATAATAACAACAATGCCTCATTTTAATTAAAACAAGAAAGAACTTTAGAACTGGACATGTGAGATTCATGTCTGAAATCCAACTACACGCTGACTCAAAAAGGGACAACAAGGCCATAATGACACAGAAAGGTTAATAATAAATAATGTAAAAGCATGTATTAGACAATGATAATGAAAGGAAATCTATATTAATACCAGGCAAAAAAATAACCTTTGGGGAAAAACAGTATCACTAGGAATACATAATCGTAAAAAATTAACCTGCCAAAGACACAGTAACTCTGAACTTACCTAAAGCTAATAACATAGGCCCAAAGTATATGTAGAGAAAGCAGAAAGATAATGATAAAGGGAAAGATCTATCATCATGAAACATTTTTAAACTTGCCTTTGTAATCAAAAGGCAAAAAATAAGTAAGGCTATAAATGATTGATAACACAATTAACAGACTTGATGACAATGATTATACAAAGTAATGCATTCAACAGTTAGAGAACTTACAATCTTTTTAAAGCAAAAATGGAATATTTGTAAAAACTGTCCACATTTTAGGACAAACACAACTCTCAAAACTACCAAGAAAATAACACATACAGACCATCATATCTGCTCAAAATGTAGCAAAATTAGAAATCAATAACATTTTAAAATCTTTCACAAATTTAGAAAAGTTTTAATGTACTTCTAAATAATTTATGAGTCAAAGGAGAGATTACAATGAAAATTATAAATATTTAGAACTGTTTCACAAAGAAAACAATATACTTCAAATGTGTGGGGTGCAGCAGCTAATGAATTAATCATAAACAAGAATAAAAGGAAATTAATGATATAGGCATCATACCTAAAAGGCTTGAAGGAAATTGGTAGGATGAAAAATATAAGAGCAAAAGTTAATGAAACAATAGAAACACACCTTAAATTGGTTTTTAAAAAGAAACAAAATAGATTAATATTTGTGACTAAGACTACTATTATAGGGCAGAAACATGAAGATATAAATAAAACAAAGAACTGACAGTGAAGGGGACATAACCACAGATATAGCAGGCATTTGAAAAAAAATCAGAAGAGAACTGGTTAATAACTTCATGTCAATAAATTTAAAAACAAAAAATTTGAGCAATTTTTTTTTCTTAGTTACTAGCAAAAAGTAACTTATTAAACATACTCATAAAAAAAATTTAAACTTGAACATGGCGGCGAGGAGACGCTGCAAGTAAGATCTCCCATTAAAAAAAGTTAATAGGGAGGGAAAGTGGCAGGTCCCAGTGAGAACTGGACACGGAAGATAAACGGATGACTCCAGCAAACTACCCGAAGAAGAAAGTTGCCATAAAAAAGGACTAGAAGGGAGAAAGCGCAGAACC
>NW_023602355.1:0-13163 GCF_014898055.3 Talpa occidentalis | reverse complement strand
TGAATGGATTATTTAATGGATGAATGGATACATACATGCAAGGGTGGGTGCTTTCTGCCTTTTTAAAGGTTGTGTATCAGGAAAGGAATGTGCTCCGATGTTTTCATGGAGCTATCTCCACAAGAGGGCGCTCATGCGTTTCTTAATTTATGGTTTCTATAATTTTTTTCAATTTTTAGCTTAGAATAATTATGTATGTTTCATAGTCAGTGTGAATTGTTTACCATACTGTCCATGCTTCGTGTTCCATCATTTTTCACACAATTACAAATGTTCTTCCTCCTAGCACATCAACACACACTCCTAAGGCATTTTGTGTTGACATGGCTCAGGCTGGTTCGTGGCTTGTCCCATTGCTGCAGAGGGCAGGGAACAATGTCATCCATAGAGAGTACAGGAAACAAAGGTGTTGTTTCTCCACCATCTACTCCCGACAACAAAGAATCAGCAGAAAAAAATGAAACGTTGGCTTCAAATTGCCATTAACCTTTGGAACCATGAATTTTGCCCTAATAAAATAATAACCTCTTATGTTGTACAGTACTTTATGCTGTACCAAGCAATTTCACATCACAGTAACAGATTTCAGCTCCTAAAAACCAATCCAGCACTTTTAGATTTATTACCCCCTTTTAGCCCCCATACCAACCCTGCAAGTTAGAGTCTTAATACCTCCCATTTTACAGATAATAAAATAGAGGTTAAGCAGGATGTGATTTGCCAGAATCGCATTGGTGGTAAGTGGCAGAGCTATAGGTGAGATCTGGGTTTATCTTTGCCCTTCAATAATTTGCCTTCCATTATTCCCTGTGAAAGACACCATTTCAGTGTCGAGAGGAGGGTATTAGGCAATAAGGTCAAGGAATGTCCATGATATAACTCCTGCCATGTGCCTGTTAGGTGCCCATAGCCACATGTACCTATGCACATAACCTTAGAGCAGCTCTGTAAGGAGAATAATAATTACTATTTTCAAGTACTCACAGCTTGCCAAGTGCTTTCTCACACTTCATTTTAGCTCTACTTTAGTGAGAAAGACATTATCCCCATTTAACAGATGAGAAAATTATAGCTCAGAGAGATTAAATGAAACTCATGTCACAAAAGACTCAAATGCCAGAACTGAGATACAAACTCAGTTCCATCTGCTTTCAAAGCCCTCTGGCATCATTCAAGGTGCCACTGAGAGGAGGTAACTTGGGAATTCTGGGCAAGAACTGCCTCTTCATCTGTTATTGCCAAACTGCCATGTTCTCCAAATATTCCACTGGGCCTTTTCATATTTTGTTCCTCTGCTGGAAATACCCTTCCCAATTGAGTCTTTCTGGAAAGTTCCTACTTCCCTTATAAGATTCAAGTCAAATGTAATTTCGCCTGTGGTGCTTCTCTGTGAGCCTCCTCACTAACATATACACACATCCTCATGCCACATATGTTGACCTTCCTCTACATCCCAGCACACACACACACTCATCTCATGGGCCTTATAAAATTATACATATCCCACTGCTGTAAAGGGTCTGAGATATTCTCTGCCTTCAGTCTAACAAATTGGTCTGGCACAGTTTCATGGATGGGAACAAAAGACGGATTCTGTCTGCATGCACTTACTTCTGGCATCTTTAACTCTGCCTCCTCGTGCTAGATGCTCTGTCAATAATTGCTGAATAACTGAAAGAATGATTTCAAAGGAAAGTTCAAGGTCCAGATCTTTAATGGTAGGTCATTATGGAGACACAACTTATTGGCATATCTGTGTGGACCTGATGGACAGGCCAATGAAGAGAAAGACAATAAGCAGCAGCAGCTGGCATCTGCAAAGACAGGGAAGGTTCTAATCCCTGCACCAGCTAGAAGGTCTGCCTATTTCTAAGTCTTTAGTTAGAAAATTCAGGAACCTCTGTATATTAGGGCAGGGGAAAGGGTTGTTTGCTTGTTTTTTACAAACTCCCATAGCACTCTCTACCAAGTACTGACTTAAAAAAATTTACGTCTATTAACTGTTCATTTTCATGTCCTCTGTCATAAATTGAATGTGACTATCAGAGTTGATGTAACAGGAGTGACACTCCATAGCTTCAGAGGGAGTTGAAGGTGAAAAAAGTCCTGTGAGGCTTGCCAGTTTCTCTTGAGATACCATGAAGGCCTTGAGCCAGTAACAAGTTCAACTACCCTGAGGCCACCATGTGAAGACCACCAGGACAGAGATGCCTGAAGACCCCTACTATTTCTGACCCAACTGCTTGAGTGTTCCCAAACACTCACCCCACCCCAGACCAACAGGAAGCCTTCCATGCGACCCTAGCCGCTCCTACTGTTACAGGGCAGGGAGCGGGGCAGCCCAAACCCTGCAAACCTGCCTATTCTAAATGGGTTCTGCCATCCGCCACATCAACACAAAACATATGAGACTTTAATGGGAAGGAACTTTAATACAACTGTAACAGGGTGGTCCCCAGGAAAGGGGGAGGTACCAGGTTCCCTGCCCCACCCAAATGGAGGGTGGAGCTGAGCAGGGAGAGGAGAAGCTGCAGAGGAGACTGAGGAAGGAAGCAGGATGGAGCCAGAAGGAGCCCTGGAGGAGGCGCATGGAGCCTAGAGACACGTGTCTTTTGGTCGTGGACTGGGTGACACAGATGTGGGTGAGACCCGTGGGGAGGTGACCATGGCAGCTTTTATCTTGATTTTGATTTTGCTTTTTTCCTTCCGGGCTTGTCTGGTTGTTTCTGACCCTTTTCTGTGGGTCCCCACTGGAAGATGCTTTAGACTTGTGGCAGGCTTTGGGGCCTTGCTCTGGGCCATTCCCATTTGGATGGACTTTTACCCACAAGGGGACAGGTAACTTTGGGTGCTTGATTTAGAAACTAGACTCTTTGTCTTTCCTGTCTTGTTTCCTAGTTGTATTAAAGTTCCTTCCCATTAAAGTCTCATATGTTTTGTGTTGATGCGGCGGATGGCAGAACCCATTTAGAATAGGCAGGTTTGCGGGGTTTGGGCTGCCCCTCTCCCTGCTCTGTAACACTGCCACCATCATAAAACCCCAGAAATTTTCACCTAGCTGAACCCTTCCTACTTCTAAATTCCCTGAGCAAATTAATTGTTGTTATTGTGTTTTAAAGCCACTTTGAGATATAATTGACATGCAAAAATCTGTGTATATTCACATATACAACCTGATAGGCTTGGAGATAAGAATATATCCACGAAACCATCATGACAGTTTATGTCACATTTGCCATATTTAAAGACTCCTCATGTACATGGGCTGTTTCTGTGCTTTCCTATTGGTCTGCTTGTCTAACACTTTCCCAAATACACATTTTTTTTTAATAAAAATCTAGGTTCTGACAGAAAAGACCTCCCCAAAAAACTACTTCTTTTTTTTTAAAGATTTATTTTTATGCATACAAGGGCTGAGGTACAGGCCAGAGGTGCGGGGCGTGGGGGGAGGGGAGTGGTGAGATGATTCAACAGAGACAGAGTGGGGAACAGAACAGGCAGATTGACCAAAGTACACTGCTGAGGGGAGCAGCGGGAGAGTCAGGAGAGGTCTGCTGCACCATGTGGTTTTCTCCCTGGCCAGGGATCAAACTTGTGCTGCAGTGGCTGAGGTTAGCTTCATAGGTTGCGTCTTAACCCCTTGCACCACCAGGGAGGCCCCAAAAACTACTTCTTAAAAAAGATTACTTTTTCAAAATTATCTCAGGTTTTTTCCCCCATGTACATTTTAGGGTTTTGATATCCTATCAGATCATGACAGTTTTCTTCTATTTCTAATTTACTGACAATTTTAGTAACAAATAAGAACAATATGTGAGTAATATATATTACAAATGATATATAATTATATATAAACAGAAATTTTCAGAAAATCCTATGATTTTTAATTTTATTGACATGTGTTACACCAACATATCCTTACTATTGAACTGTCTGTGAATTCCATAGATAAATCCTACTTGCATCTATTGTTTTTTCTTAATACAACTGTTTTACCCAGGATTTTTGCATCTATGTTAAGGAGAGATAATGCTACAATCTATTTCTTGTGTTATCCTTATCCACTTTTTTGTTAAATAGCTCAAGTGGTAGCTTCCTATCTTTTTGTATTATCTGAATTAGTTTAAGAGGGATTATCTGATTTTTGGAGATTTCCTACAATTCTATAAAAAGCACTAAGCCTGGTAGCCTTTGAATAAGATCATGAATTAAATCTAGTACATTTAAAAAATAAGTCACTGTTAGTATAATAGAATTTTCTAAGTAATAATTAATTTCAGCAAGATTTGCAAATGCACTGTGTGGAGGAGCAGCACTTATGGTACCATAATGACCTTGGCGGTTCCATGTAGGTCACGGAGGCCAGGTTTGTCCATCATCTGACCTATGTCTTTACAGAATACCTTGTCATTCTTCCAAGAATATAGGAAAATAGGCAGTCTTGTCAGGGGATGTTACAAGGCCATTGACCACCCACTTCTCTATCTTACAGAACATTCCCTATTTTGTAGGAGGTTGCCATGAGACAACAAAGTTTTGCTAAATGAAGGAAACTCAGGCTTCTGTTCCAAGTGCCACAAGCTTCCCTCTGCCAGACATGGCGTGACAGGAAGGGCCAAGCCCCACCTGGATAGCCCCACACCAAAGAGCTCCCGAATCCATGTTCCTCCCCAAGCTGAGGGCCTCTGGGTAGCAAGCATTAGACCATCTCCCTTGCTGTGGCTCTCTTCAAGCTGGGCACAGTGTCTGGCACAGGCACATCTCAGGTGCTTAGAAGCCCTGGGAAATTGAAACAGATTGGCTCTTGATTTCAGGAGACTCGGCCACAGAATACTGCTGACTCTGTATTCATAGCTCCCACCATGATGAATCCATCAGGACCTTTTTAGTTGGGAATTATGGAATTGCTCTGCCTGGAGCTGTCTATTAAGGACACCTGATCTTGACTTCAACCTCAAGTGGACTCTCTTCCCTATTCTCCCTTCTCTTTTTCTCCTTGACACCTCCAGGCAGAATCCAGCTCTCTTTGACAAGACTGTCCTTCTCCCAATAAAGCTGCTGACAGGCTCAGTTTAGATACAGGTGAGCTAGTTGTGGGTGGCAGGCCTTCAGCAAGCATGAGGCTCCCTAATGGACACCCCCATCAGTGAGTAATAGAGATCTCACTGAACCTTTGCTGCCCTTGCTTTCAGGCAAGACTGCGGTTGAGACTGGAAATAAGCAGTCAGTAATCAGATGGGATGCTCTTCCCAGCAACCACTCTCCCTACCCCTGTGCCAAAACTAGATCATTTTTGAACACTAGATACTGTAGGTAGTTGAGCCAGGAAACAGAGATGGATTCCCTCTGTGCCCACCACCTCTCAGCAAAAAGTCTCCAGCATGAGGGCAGGGTGGGCCTGAGTCCTTAAGGACCTAAAGGTAGGGGACAGTCATTCTTGATGGCATGAAGGATAACTTGCTATTATGCTTAGGGACCACAAAAGAGGACTGGGCTCCAGGAAGGTCTGGCTTCCCAAGTCAAGATTCTAAACCCAAACCCAGAGCCAGACATAACCTGACAGCTTCTTGTCAGCCCAGATGCTCTCGGATGGCCCCTGGATTCTCCCTTACCAGACTCAGTCCACTTGCCTCTTCATTCAGCTAATATTTGCTAAAATGTAGGAGGTCTTGACACTCTGTGATTCTATGTTCTATCTGTCCCAACCCCTTCTCCAAACACACACACACACACACACACACACACACATACACCCACACACCATGCATTATAATTTTAAAGTCAAGTATGTATTAAATTAATAAAAGATTTTCAGAGAAGCTTTATCACCAGGTATGACTCATCTTTTAGTTGGTGGTTTTAGGTTTCTCTGGTCCCCAGCTTCTCCAGGGAGTAATTAATAAAGTGTAAACAAACATTTAAATCATTTGAGAGTTCACTATTTAAAAACTCCAGGGCAAACATTTTGTAATAAAATGACCACTCCTTAAAGCATCAGTGGGCAAAACCTCCTCAAACAAGGGGCCCTTGGAGAGACTCCTAAACTTGAATGAATAGAACAATCAAACTTGACCTGGCAGGATGAGATGGGGAAGGGTGGGTGCCCACTGTCCTTGATGCCCATACTGGTGCACAAGGGACATGAGAAGCCCTAACTCCAGAAAACAGAGCTCCATCTCGCCTGGGCCCTGGCTCCACTTCTTGTCCTTAACCCTTCCCTGGCCTCTTTTTATCCAGATCAGTAATTCTAACAGTGTGGTTTCCTGATGAGCAGCATCATCTCTTAGCAACAAACAATGCAAATTGTCAGGCCCCAGCTCATCCTATTGAATCAAAAACCCTAAAGGCAAAGCTGAGCAACCTCTCTTTTAACAAACCCCCCAGGTGATTCTGATGCAGAAGGGTCTGATAACTGCTGCCCTAGATGCAGGTACACCATTACCAAGACCTGCCAGGCCCTCCACAGGGGCACTGCTACCCCAAAAAAAGCCTTTGGGTAAGTTAGAAGTAGAACCTCCTCAGAGGGAGGAGGCAGCTGCAAGGAGAGCTCTATTTCAGGCCCTTCCCACTTTCCCATGTTGGGGTCAGGTGAATCCACAGACACATGGCATCCCTGCCCTGGGGCCAAGCCCTCCAGCCTTCTGGCCCACATCCACCTCTCACCCCTTGGCCCCAGCCCAGATTCCTGCAACAAACCACTGTGCTTCATACCTTTGTCATGCCTTTGCCCAAGCTGTTCTCTTTACCTGGAATCCTTTCCTCCATTTTCCACCTACACATTGTTTATACTCTTTAAGACCCAGCTTGGTCATCTCCTCTTCCAAGCAAATATTTCTTACCTTTGCCGACTGCAAGAGCATCAGATTCTGCTCCTCCAGTTTCCCTATGGCATTGTGTTCGGCTCTCATATTGCCCTTGCCTTGCTGCCTTTTAATTGTTGGTTTCCTGGTCTCCATCCTCCTCAAGGGCAGAATCTGTGCCTGATTCATCTTTGTAGCACAATATCAGTGCAGTAACCTGATATATTCATGCAATGACAAAATACTGAGCGTCAATTCTCTGGCACCAGGGATACAGTGAAGATCATGTCAGACAGATTGACCTCATGGAGCTAATTCATAATTAAGTGAATGATTCAAAAAGAGGAAAAGAGGGAGTTAAGAATCAAGTCCCTTGCCAAAATGAAGGGAGGCAATTGCTTTTCTGCATGATTTAGAATGATTTAGAAGCTGCCTTGAAAGCGGGTTGGCTTCCCAAAGCTCTGGAAAGATGAATTTTTGTTCTCTCCAGATTCATTGTGAGGCCAAAAAGACGAAGAAAAATCCCAAGCAGAAAAAAAAAAAAAAAATGTCATGGGAAGGCCTGTTCTCCAACAGGGATGGTTCAGCCCGTCATTGAGAGCCATCTTGCAGTCCAGAGCCGCCCCCTACTACTCCCCAGGCACAGCCAGAAGGGTGAACAGGCCAGGACCAGATTAGGAGTCCTGATGCCTCTCTTCCATGTAATTAAGGCTCTAATCATGGTGTCAAGACTAAAATCAAGTTGGCCTGCCCCTCCTCAGCAGTTTATCTAATTATAAGTTTCTGCTCACTGCAATAATGCAGTAATGAGGTTTGTCGTGGAAACCATGTGCCTTCTGGATGAATCTCTACACCCAGTGAGCAATGTAGAAATAAGATAAGGGTTTAGTCTAGATGCAGAAAACATGCATTTTCTCAACATAAATTAATGGATTTGCAGGTATAAGAGAGGTGGGACTGAAGAGGCTGTTGCTCTTGTAGACAGGAGATACACCAGGGCCAGGGGGATGGGACATCATTCTAGACAGACATAGAGACACTTGAGGTATAACATGGGTGTGGAGAGAGAGCAAGAAAAAACCTAAAGGCACTGCAGAAGTAGCCAAAACACTATCTGATATACTTCATTAAGACATTCCCCAGCCTGGGCCTCCCTGGTGGCGCACCGGGTTGAGCGCCTGGCTGTGAAGCTGTCCGCAGCCCCTGGGGCGTGGTTCGATCCCAGCCTGCCAGGAGGGTCCCACATGGTGCAGCAGACCTCCCCTGCCTCGCCCGCTGTTCCCCTCAGCAGTGTCTTCAGTCCATCTGCCTGTTCTGCTCCCCAGTCTGTCTCTGGTGAATTCTCTCACACTCCTGTGCCTCTGACTATAAATATAAATCTAAAAAAAAAAAAAAAAAAGACATTCCCCAGCCTGAGCCAGACACACACACACACACTGACACTGACACTGAAAAAACAGCTCCACCTCCCTTTATTGATATGGCTAAGCTGTAAGAGCCTCCTCTTTGGAAAGGTCAACTAAGCTAAATCAAAGACCCTCAGAATCCCAACTTCTTCAATTTCTCAATGTAATGACCAGTTGTGACCCTTGGCTCTACGGTGCCAAAGAACCACTTCTGAGGCAAGAAAGCAGATATTGTGGCCAAGAGAAAATAGACAAAAGGAACTAAATTGTGGTGCTCATCCAGTGTGCTGAGAAAAACAATTGTCTCATCCTAACTAAAATTCAGAGTGGACTCCCACAGACATGAACAGATTATCAAACACACCTCACAGTGCACAGAGACACTCCAACAGGTAGAGAGAGAGAGAGAGAAAGAGAGAAAGAGAATGTGTGTGTGTTAGAGAGGCTTCCTCACTCATAGACTCAAGTAGAAACACAGAGAAAACATAAAATCATACACACAACAAACAGGTACTCTGACAAGTGCATATAAATACATTCATTCTCTTAAGAGTTTTGAGATATCTAGAGGGTTCATACTTCTGAACCCTCTCCAGCTCTAAAACATCTTGTATTTGCAAGCACATTTTACTTATCAAAGGAAATTCACAAAAGTTGTCTCCTTAACACCTCATAGAGTTTGTTTACATGGCTTTAGTAATTTCTGAATGCATTTTTGCTGGGTACTGACTGTTAGTACTCAGCACTATCCTAGCCCTTTTGAGTTCTTCCTATATCACTAGGAGCTAGAAAAGCCTACATTTCCCAGATTCCTATGCCAGGGGGGTTTTGATTTCACCAGTAAGGGGCCTTGAGGTGCGATTTGGAAGGTAGAAAAGAAACAGAAGTCATTCTTGCCCCTAAGACACTGGCAGGCAGGTGTGGGCCAGAAGCTTTGTGTGGTCTCCCTAAGTCCCCTCCTGCATCATCCACATCAGTGCCTCTGCAGCTGAGATCATTGGTGGTGGGTTTGTTTGTTTTTAATTTTTATAACTGCCTGATTTTCTGAGACCAGCAGCAATTTTTCCCAACTTTTAATCTTCCAGTCATTCAAATTTTTTTTTCCTTATTGAGGTAACATTGGTTTACAACGCTGTGCATGATTCAGGGGAACAGGTTCATACCTCTTCAGATGTGTGTTTGCACACCATACCCTCCATCAAAGCACCCATATTCCTTTACCGTAGGCTCCTGGCCCTTCTTTGACTTTGTTCCCACCCCGAACTTACCACCTCCTCTAGCAGCCTTAACTCTGCAGTCATATTTCCAGGATTTATTTTGGTTTAATTTTGTCAGTTTCTTTGCTTTTATACATTGCATATATGAATAGAATCATATGGTATTTGTCTTTCTCCTTCTGATTTACTTCACTTAGCATAATTCCCTCCAGTTCCATCCATGTTGTCATAAATGGTGAGACTTAATTTTGGTATAGCTGAGTGGTGTTCCATTATGAATATATACCACATGTCCTTAACCCACTACTCTGCTGGTGGACTTTTAGATTGTTTCCATAACACAGCTATTGTAAGCAGTGCTGCAATGAACATCAGAATGCATATATCCCTTTGAATGATTGGTTTTGTATTCTATGGGTAGATACTTAAGGGATGAAATTGCTGGATCATATGGTAGATCTATTTTTAATACTTGAAGAACCTCCATAACTGTTTTCCACAGACCAGCCATTTGAATAATTTTTAAGCATCAAGTTCCCTGTTAAATAACTGTCTGGACTGATACAAATTTGTGTATTACACACATGTAAACATTTGTCATTATTTTCCCAGTTAGTCAGATTAAACATCTTTACAAACAATAAACTAAAAACTAAAAGTAACACTTTACCTTTTAGTAGTACCATCAGATTTGTATATTTAAGTCATTTGTATTAGTTTCCTAGATTTGGTAATAAAGTACCAAAAATTAAGAGGTTTAAATAACAGAAATGTATAGTCTTAACAGTTCTTGAGGCTAGAAGTCTGACCGCAAGATCTCATCAGGGTTGGTTCCTTCTGAGGGCTGTGAGGGGAAGGATGTTCCATGGCCTCTCCTTGCTTCTAGTAATTTGCTGGAAAATTGTTCTTTGGCTCCTACTACATTACCCAGATCTCTGCTTTCATCTTCTCAAGGCCTTCTCCTTGTCTATGTCTTTGTGTCCAAGTTTCCCCTTTATGTAAGGACAGCACACATTACTTTAGGATATGCAAATGACCTCATTTTCATTTGATTACCTTGGCAAAGACCCTACTCCAGAATAAAGTCACATCCCAAGGTACTAGAAGTTGGACTTCAACATATCATTTTGGGAGGACACAATTCAACCTATAACACACTGACTTCTGGATGGAAATGCCCAGCCCTAACCTCCAGCACAAGTGTGTTTGGAGACAGGGCCTGGGAGCTGTGGAGACTGGTGACAAAGGCTGAATGAAGTCCTGAGAATAGGGCTCTAAACCAAGGCTGGTTCCCTACTATGAAGAGGCAGAGATACTAGAGTGTTCTCTCTCTCTCTCTCTCTCTCTCTCTTCCCCCCTCTGCTGTATGAGACACAATAAGAAGGTGATTGTTTGCAAGCTAGCAGAAAGCCCTCACTGGAACCCAACATGCTGGCACATTGAGTTCAGACTTTCCAGCCTCCAGACTTCAGTACAGTTGTTTTTTTGTTTGTTTAAGCCACCCAGTCTATGGTGTTTCTTACGATAGGCTGAGCCGAGACAATTCCTTAAAGAGAATATGGACATCACAGGAACTGAGCGAGGGACCCAGGTGCCACTGACTCTTCTCTCTTCTCCCAGAACCCCTCTTCTCCTTTGCTCTTTTTCCCCAGACTGTGAGACAGAGCATGACCACCTCCAGCCCTCTCCCTTCCAAGGCCTAAGAGACGAGAGATGGCCTTCAGGTTCTAACTTGGAAAAACCCAGGGTAGGGCTCTGGTCCAGCCAGCCCACCCCCTGCACACCTTTCTGCACCCCTCCTGGAGAGGGGCTATTGGGAGCTATGATCGACTCTGAGCAAACTGGCCAGACTTGTGATTAAAAAACAAAGGTGTGAGGAGTGCCAAGATGCAAAAGGAACTAGGCGTGACACCTTTATTTTACCAGTAATTTGCTCAATTTTCAGTGTCACCCACCCTGTGACATCAGGCAAGTCATCTGCCTCTGTGAGCCCTGCTCTTCACCTCTCCGTTGGAGAAGACTGTGGCTGTAGTGAGGGGGAAAGGTAGCCATGCATATGCTGTGCCCACCCGCACAGGCTGGCACACAATGTCCAATAAAATCTTCCATTTCTTTTATTATCAGGGATAGTTTTATAAGAAAATATAATTTTGCATCTCAAACTGCAATCAATTTTCAAAACATGGAGGAAAAGTCAAATCTCATTGGAGGCAATTATATTGTCCCAGGTTCAAAATCTCATGAAGTTTCCAGGAACTGAACCCTGGTAAGTTAACTGTCCCAAGGTGCCACAAAGAGAAGAGATAGGACTGACATCAAGAACCTGAACTCTGATTACATACCCAGGAAATTCCCAAGCAGCTGCCACTCCCCCCTGCATTGTCTCTTTGACCAGACTCAGCCGGGCCCCACCCAGCCCTGTCCAGGGCAGCAGCCTCTCTTTGCCTTTTCTCCCAGATACCTATCCTGCATCGTCAAGCCCAGGGTTGCTCAGTGAGTGTTGCTGTGACAGAAATGAAACCCAATGAGGTATCTGGAAAGCAAGTGGGATATCTGGAAGCAATAAAGTTCCTCCTGCTTGCTCATTTGGCACCCAGTGGGGTAGCATAGATTCCTCTCAACTCTCTTTCTTAAGAATCAATAAAAAGTTAGTGATGCATTTAGTTGAGCTCAAATAAATGAAATTAAGTTCCTTCTTTAACCTTTTATGGGACTAGATACTTAGTCATATACTTATAGTCACTCCAAATTGATCTCTCCCATCTGTGGAGACTGCACTGCAAACTTTAAAAGCTGAGTCTTTGTGTTCAGAGAAAAAGAGAAGTATTTGGCCAGGGGAAGTGAAAGCAACAAAGAGAGAATGGAATCTTTGGCTGAGTTTGGAAGGATGACTAAATAGGGTCATTGCAGGCAGGAAGAACCACTATGAGCAAGGAAGGGAAAGCAGAAAGCACGAGATGTGTCTGACAGGCAGGACCAAGTGGGAGTGTGAACAGCCCTTTGGTGAGCATCTGGGCTGGCTGGAGTCAGGATGAGAATGGTGACAATGGCACAGCACTGCCTGTGGGCTGAGGTACAAGCAGTGAAGCTGAGGTGAGGGCATTTCAGAGACAGAAGTCATAAAATTTGGGGCAAAACTTGTCTTCTCTGATCACAGCACCAGAAGAAGACAGATTGAGCTCACATCCCACCACTACCAGCAATGTGATGTGACATTTTAGGCACATGTTTTTAACCCCTTGGTAAGCCCCTGTTTTTTTCAGGGATTGGAGGCAATAATAATGTTCCCTGTAGAGTTTGCAAGCCCAATGCTTACAGGTGCCAGGCCCGGAAAATAAATGACTTCTCCTGGGTATAAAACAACAAGGGATTGCATTCAACTTCTAATGCTAAATGTAGTCAAACTCAAAATATGTTGTAGCTAAGCAAAACACATTTGGCCAATATTTATCCATCCAGTGAATTCTTAACTATCTCATAAGATTGTTGTGAGAATTAAGTGAGATCATGTGTATAAATTGCTTCATATAGGAGAGGAGTCGGACAGAAAGAGTACATATGCTATAATTCATTTAATGAAGTTCAAGAACAGTCAAATAATCTATATAAGAGGAATCAAGAAGAGTCCCTGCCTTGCAGGAAACTGGAAGGCAGCAAGGGCATTGACTCTTGCACCCATCTGTCACCTGACCCCAGCAGGACAGGACACCGTCCCGAAATCACAGAGGGTGAAATTGAGT
>NW_023602354.1:0-13163 GCF_014898055.3 Talpa occidentalis | reverse complement strand
AGCCGCAGGACTATACCCCAGTTCTGTATAAATAAACAAATCTTTTAAAAAATAAGAACTTTGGATTATGTTGCAGAGCTAGTGATCTCCCTCACTTTTTAAAAAATTTCCAAATAAAATTCAGTACTACTAAATATAAAGATTTTTCTTCTCAAATTGATGGATCTTAAGTGAAATAGACTTTTTTTTTTCTGAATTGCTAGACATGGATTTCATCATCTATTATGAAATACAGGTTCTTATGCCAACTGACTTTCAGAAGTTTTTATTGTTTATAAAATGCATAAATCACTGTAAGTATCCTGGAGGAAGAAAAAGGGATTTGATATTTTAGAGATGATTAGAAATTGATCCTTAGAAACCTCTTCACTTTAACCAGTTTACTTTAAGCAATTATCTGAAAATTCCCCAAAGCAACCTTTTCTTAGGTACATTTTTGTGGCTTTTAACTCAAACTATTGATCAGATTCTCAGTTGCTATTTTTCATAATATAGTTAGAGTGAATTCAGTGCCTTCACCAGATGCTTTTGGGTATAATTTGAAGAATCTGATTGACATTTTAATAACTATTGTACTTACATCGATAAATGTTATTTAGCACATTTTCTAGAGAGATATTAAAGTGAAAAATGCATTCAGCTGACTCAGTTATTAAATCTGAAAAATAACTTCAAAATGATAGAAGACAGAATACTTATTTGAACACATTCGGTGTCCTATAATAAAAAAATTGCACAGTAATGAAATTTAGAGTATAGTAAATTAATCTCATTGCATAAAATCATGTATATACAAGCATAACTTAGCCTTCACACAGACATGTACAAAATCCCAGTTTTTACATCATCATTTACAATAAATATTTCTCCTTCATTTCATTGGATTTCAAAATAAGAACATAACTACTGTTCTCTGAAAATGTCATAAATGCTACTCACTGTAGTGGCAGGAAGGGCATAGTGCAGGTTTTCTATGATTGTAGCGGACAGGTAAAGGAGAGTCCTAGAGCCCTCGGTGGCTTTTTCAGGCTTTTACTGAGCTTTTACCAGGTACACTGGCAGGCCCGGGGAGGGGTGGAGGGTAGGGAGGCAAGGGGTGGGCTCTGGCAGGTCTCCCTGCCCCCAGGAAGTCTTCACTCTTTCTGGGCTCTCTGGTTTTTCTCTCTGCTCTCTTCTACTCTTTTTCTGCTGCGGCATCCCTGTGACACCACCCTTACAAGCCCAGTCTCCCCAGGTGTGCCCACCTATGTATGTCCACACCCCACTCTAGGTGCCCACCTTCAGGCATGCATTCAGGACCACAGGGATCCATCATCAATCCTAATGACAGGAGGGCAGAAAGCCCTTGTACATTTTCACTTACCCTACACTCACCTTTACAAGTAATCTCATTTTTTTGGAATAATTTATGAAAGGGAAATAAAGCAGTGGCTGCTGCTTGTTTTAGGTGGAGTGTTTCAGGTCATTATAGGCAGTATGTAGTGCAGTTATTTATCCTCATCCTATAATGCCTCCCATCTATTATGATAGAATTCTTGAAATTTTATGTATGGAAAGATGAATGAGTGTGGATCCTTCTCAGGTGACACTTGCACATCTGCTGTGGTTTGTTTGCCAATAATTCATCCTGCATCCATTAGCAGAAGGGAGAGTAACCTACTGTAGGCATTTTAATCAGAAAGGGATTTTAGGTGCTTACGCTTACTTACTTTTCTAAAGAAGTGGGTCCTATGGTAGACCTCCCAGGCTGATTCACAGAACAGTGCAGACTTGACCACTTGAACAGTTACTCTCTCTGAAGCCATTACTGGAGCTGGGCAAGAAGGAAGAACATGATATGGAAATTTGGAAATTACTTCTAAGGAAGCTGGAGTGTGGCTATTAGAAAGATGCTTCAAAGTGAGGGTGGGGAAACACCCCACATTTTTATGTCATTGTCAGTAGAACTTCCCAAAATTACAGAAAAAAAAAAAATGACCTCCTCATTTACTCCTGAATTTTGCTTCAATCAATCCAGTGTGAGGATCAAGTACATATCCAATACCTTAACTACAAAGGACACTTGGAGATGTACTGACAGCTTTTCATTATCCAGAAAGAAGGCTGTAGTGGAAGCTTAAAGGACCCATTCAAAGTACCCATTTTCCTCTCCTTTGGCAAAGAAAATTCTTTTCTCCTGAAAAGCCCTAAACTACTTAAAATTGCTTATGCCATGAAAATGTGCAATTTTAAAAAATCCAGCTATATTAACTTAGTCAATATGTGTGTATTGATGAAAACAACCTCCACTAACTACAGGGTAAACATAAAGTCTGACATGTTGCTGCTTTATATTTTATGATTAAGATTTACAATCCACATTGATTATATTTTAAGTATTGTGTCTATATACTCTATAGTACCATCCTATTCCCAGTAAATTTAAATGTAACATTTGTCAAATGTTAAATTCTTTATATACTTGCCTCTACTTGTGAGTGCTCTAATATGTTCCAAGGATATATGTCTAATCCTCTGCATATCTCATACAACTTTATTAGGTATATTTTAATACCTGAAGTGACAAGTGCTCCATCCCTCTTGTATGCACTATTTAAAATCTCAGACTTCCATCCCTCCATATAAACTTAAGATTCCAAATCCCAAAATGTTAACATCTTAATTAGAATCACAGAAAATATATTATTTTTTTAAAAAATGACATTTTTATGTTATTCAAGACTCCTCTTGAGAAATATGGCATACCTTTCCATTTGTTGAGTAATTGTTTTAATTCTTTCAATGAAATTTTATTGTTTACTTTAAGTCCTAAACATTGTTGCTAAACTTATTCTTAAGAATGACAAACTTATTTCTAAACTGCATGAAACATTTTTCTCACTTTCTATTTCTAATCTGGATTAATAACATTGAGTGCAACTATAAAAAATGTGTTTCACTAGTTTTTTGACACCTTGAAAAATTCCATACTTACAATTCAAATTTTAATCATCTTACTTGAAAATCTTTGATTTCATAAACACATACTACAATCAGCAAATATGAAGTAGATTGGGCCTCCCTGGTGGCACAGGTGATTGAGTGCCACACTGTGAAGCTGTCCACAGCCCCTACAGTGTGGGTTTGATCCCGTCCAGCAGGCAAGAATCCCACATGGCGAGACAGACCTCTCCTGCCACGCCCGCTGCTCCCCTCAGCAGTGTATTTCGTCAGTCTGCCTGTTCTGTTCCCCGCTCTGTCTCTGGTGAATCCTTTCACCCTCCTGCACATCTGGCCTGTACCCGGCTCTTGTAAAATAAATCTTTAAAAAAAATGAAGTAGATTAATCTCACTTTCATCCATGTAGGTTGAATAATATTAACTCTACTAGTATAACTTACATTATTGCTAACTGCTATACTTAATTATGCTTTCAACAAGAATTTTTTTGTTGCAGT
The DNA here is from genome assembly GCF_014898055.3 of Talpa occidentalis. Classification (NCBI taxonomy): domain Eukaryota; kingdom Metazoa; phylum Chordata; class Mammalia; order Eulipotyphla; family Talpidae; genus Talpa; species Talpa occidentalis. The sequence goes on along the minus strand of NW_023602354.1, from coordinate 9,726 downwards.
AGCTGCTAGAGTGGAGATACAGACTTGTTAAAAGAATTTTATTTAAGGCATTTTTGTTTATACATTTTCGTATATTTTGATGAATGACTTAATATATTTTTCTAGAAAGTCATTGATTTTACTTATATTGTTAAATTGGCATTGAAGTAGAATAAAGCTTGCTTTTATTTTGCTTTTGAAGGAGTGAAATAATTTTAGCCTTTATTAAAAATAATCACCTTTATTTTTTGAGAAGTGGTAGGTTAACAGAAAGAGTGGAAAGTATAGTTCCCATGTATCCCCTTAACCATACTTCCCAGCCATGCACTCCCATCAATTTTTCTAATTATTAATATTTGGCAATAGCTTGACACATATATTGTGACTATTAAGAAAAGTCTATAGTCAAACTATTAACACTGATGCAAGCTACCATATCTATTTTTTTTCCTTTTTAAGTTTGTGATTTCCATTTTTATTTCTCCCTTCTCCCTGGATAGAGTATTAAATACAGTGTAATATATTTAATATATTTAATTGGATATGTATATAACATTTAAAAATGCACTGTTCTGTGTGCATGCTTATATATGCACTTCAGAGTATATATGTAACTACATAATTGCAATGTCATATTTATATTCTTTTGTCAGAGCAATTTTTTAAATTCAGTTAATTCATATGCAAGTCCATTAGTTTATTGTTCTATAAAGGCTATAGTAATATGTGGTATGCATCTGCGACATTTATTAACTCCCCTAATGGTAAATATTTAGCTGGATTCCACCTCCCTGCTGCCATAAACAACACTTATAAGTGTTCTCTTATATTTTCTCATTCAATCTCAGTGTTTTCCAGTCATCTTTCTCAAGCCATGTCTACAATTCTGATTGTTATCATGAAGGCACACATTTTTCTAGATAATCTTCTATTCTCTACTTAAAAGCTCTCACCAAACATTTCCTCCAATTTCTTTAACTGGTAGTAATACTATTAGGTACTAAGAAAAAACTAATCTCTATGTCCAAGAGATGTGTATGTCCCTAGAATTTCACATAGTCTCACACCATACAAAAATTGAACTCCTAAAACACATTTCCCCTAGGTTTGACTTTATTTCTATCATTAAGTAGCAACAAGTCCAGTTGTCCAAGCTAGAATATCAAAAAGTCTTATTTCCTCCTGCATCCTCACCACCAAGAGTCAACATGCAAGTCCGACAAAGGCCTCTCCTATCTTTACGTTCACTGATGCCACTCTAGTTTAGAACTCTGTGATTTCTTGTCTGGACGATTATATTATTGGATAGTTTCACATATTGCTTCTCTCTCTTCCTTGCTTTTCTAGAGCAATAATGCAAAATATATTTTTCTTTTTTTTTTTAACTGGGTCAACAGTTTACAACGTTGTACGTGATTCAGAGGCATAGGATCACACTGCCTCAGATGCATGTCCTCACACCACACCATCATTTGCACTGCGTTCAGATATTCAACATGTAAATCCATCATGTGAGTTAACATTTTGAGATGTTAATTGTTTCCCACTGTCTTAGAATAAGATCCAAACTTCTTAACATGAACTATAATGCCCTTTGCAATAGAACTCCTGGCTACTTTCATCGTCTCTTTTCTATAGATTTTCCTTTCTATCTATAGTTTCTAGCTACCCTGGGATTTTAATTCCTTAATTCTAGCATAGTCTCTAGAATAAAACTTAACACATCTAGTTTCCTACCTACTAGACACATTTTTCCCAATTTACTTCTTATTTCATGCCTTAATTCTCAAGTAATTACTTACATTTTTACCTAATCTAGTCAAAATTGTGTCCCCATGTTAAACTCTGTCAGAGCACTTTCTGTTTACTTACATGGTCTTTGAAATTAGGCACTATTTCTGAGTTTATTCATTTAATATCTATTTTATCTCCTTCTCCCTTGATCTGTGGAAATCTCTATTTTCTTGATGATCTGTTACATAATCTGGCATACAATCCTAGATCAAATATTAAAACCATTCTTGTCACCTTAAATGCAACAGTAAACAGACAGAATTTTCTGCTGTCAAGGAGAGATAAACAACAAATAAGTTTAAAAGAACATAGAGTAATCTTTTGGAGCCTGGATTCTGAAGCAGTGCTGCCTGAATTCAAACCCCAGTTCAAACACTTTCTAGCTCTGTAATTTTGACACAACTTCTCTTCATCTGCTTTCTTGTTTATTGAGCAAAGACACTAGTGTTTATTTAATAAGCTAATTAGGAAAATTAGCTAATATTTATAAGAAGCTAGGAAAACTCACTAGCAGTAAGCAACATGAAAGTACTCATTAAATCAAAATATATATGTTACATTGAAAAGTATACTTTAATAATAAAAGTAGTATCAAGAAGGCTGGGAATAGACTATGAGAAAGGTTGGTGGCAATTTTCAATATGGTGGTTTGAGAAGCCTAGTAAAAACTTGATAGCCTTTGAGCAACAGATTGCAGGGGCTTCTAGAAAAATACTTTAAAAAGACATTGAATGATTTATAGCATTTTAAGAGTATCCCAAGATTTGCGAAATGAATGGGGTCCCTTGACAGGGGACTTCTTAGAGTAGGGTTTCCCAGGCTAATCCTTTGAGTCCTGACTGAGGGTCACTGCAGTTAGCAGATTGTACTCTCCCAACAAAAGTTTGTGATTCTGTTTTGGCCAAATCTTTCTGACTAATAAATTTCATACTGTTTTAATACTTATTTCAATATGTATGAAAACATTTCAGTAAAAGAGATTTCAAGTCCAGTGGAATTAGTTGCAATACTGAACTATTAGAAAAATAATATATGGGACTTTGTGGTTGGCAAATGAAAGCAAATGATAATCATAATAGAGAAAAAATAAGATTATGCAAGAATATGAAATACAATGCTCCTTCCGTCCCTCTCTAGCCAAATCCAGTATTCTCACAAATGGAGAAAATACCTTTTAGTTAAGGTAAGTTGATGAGAAAGAAGAAAGATAATCTGGCCAGGAGAGCTGCTTTACACAAACAAATTTTGTTTCTCCTTAGTGTGTTTTTTAAAAATTTATTACTTGTAGAAAATGAAAGCATTTGTCTACCTTAGTATTCCTGTTATTAAGTTATTTAAATTTATATATAGACAATTATAGAAATTAATCATTAAATCATTATTTTACATTTTTATTTTGTAGATTAATGCCTTGAATATAATCCATTCTGAACAAAAGCATCATGATGATGATGATGATGATGATGACGTGGACAAATGAATATATTCTCTATTACTGGAGGAGCATGAAAAGTCAGCTTGAGCCTCCCATTTGCCATTAAGTTTCTTTGCCAATATGTTGCTGTTTTTCTTGGTTGTTGTTTTTCTTACACTAATGAAACCTCAAAAAAAATCTCTATATATATATCACTCTATACTACATAACCCTTGAAGTGGAAGAATAAGCAATTTGTTCTATTTCCATTGATTGTTTGAAAAAGCTAAAGGTATTAAAGCTAATATTATCTTTCATCTCATTGGGCAGACACCACGTCTTTTCTATTGTCTATTCAGCACTGAGTGATAAATAATACTCTTAAAATATATGAGGAATAGATTTTTCTCTGTTCAAATCCTTTGCACATTAAATAAACCTCTCTGGCACAATGCTTTCTATATACATTTAATAAAAAGTAACTGGCTTTATAAATTTACTTACAAAAATCACTAAATTACCCCCGACAATAAAATCAAAGTCTTTCTGAAACATTTTATTTACTAAATGTAAATGTAGATTTACAGGTAGAAAATAATAAGCTAGACAATTTCATTTTATAATGCATGTCAAACAATAAATTCAGCAAGCAAAAAACTGAAATTTGAAATCTCACTGGCCATTGAAAAAATAATAAAGCACCTCCATTTCACCTCCTGCACTTTTTGGAAATCATATTTTGAAGGCATCTCACCAGTACAGACTGAAAGAAAGTGATTTTTAAATGCTATATTTAACTCCCTGGAGATTACTTCTCGGAAAGAATATTAAAGTCTTGTCAAGAATAAGTGAAGAAATATTTCACTCCCTTGGAATGGCATTAGTTTGGAAATCTCAAGAAATAAAGTCTAACTCTGTAAAGAAGGAACTATGCAGGTTTAATGAGACATCAATAATAGGTTTTTAAAGATAGTGTATTAAGGATAGACAGGTGATACACCTCTTTGTCCCTCTTTGCCAGTTATTTTCCCTATTTGAAATCATAAAGTTATATTCTCTTCATGTAATTAAAGTTTAATAGCAAACATTACTTTTACTTTTCGGTTGCATAGGATAAGCCAAAAATACATAACTTAACTCTCCATTTGGTATGTATTTTAAAAAGAAGACCTTTTTTTTTTTTTTTTTGGTGCGACCCTCGCCAGCGGCCAGGGAACGAACTGGCACAGCAGAGGCTGCGGGCAGCCTCGCAGCCCAGCACTCAACTGCTGCGCCACCAGGGGAGGCCCTAAAAAGACTTTTTACTCAGAAATACTTTGATGCTATGATTATCAGGAAAGTAAAATTCTATTATGGTAATTACATAGGAAATGAACAATTTCCCCTTTAATTCAAGACCTGGGTGCAAATGACTATATAGTCAGGTTGTTAAAGTAGTCTATTAAAACTGCTTCGTTTGGGCCTCCCTGGTGGCGCAAGGGGTTAAATCTCAGAACTATGAAGCTACCAGCCCTATTGCAGCAAGAGTTAGATCCCAGGCCAGGGAGCTGACCCACATGGCACAGCAGACCTCTCCTGTCTTACCTGCTTCTCCCCTCAGCAGTGTATTTCAGTAGATCTGCCTGTTCTGCTTCCCACTCTGTCTCTGGTGAATCCTCTCACACCCCCACCCCCAAACCTTTGACCTGTACCCCAGCTCTGGTATGCATAAATAAATAAATCTTAAAAAAAAAAAAAAACAAAAAAAAAACAAAAAAAAAACAAAAAAAAAACTCCAACTTAAAAAACTGCTTAGTTTTAAAGATAGGTGATAGGACCACAAATTACCCTACTATGATAAGACATTTAACACAGAAGTCATTACCAACAAACTTATTTTTCAGGTGTCATCTTAAGTGCCATATTTTTTTTTAAAAAGTCTCCTACCTTTATGAAGTTGGGTGGCCTCATGGGAACTTGAAGGGCAGCACTGTGACCTTTAAGCTTTAGGCCTGAGTTAGAAATCAAGCCAAGTGACTTATGTTGATATACTGAGCTTAGGTTTTATTTGTTTAATTTTTTTAAAGATTTATTTATGCATTCATACAAGAACAGGGGTACAGACCAGATGTGCGGGAGGGTGAGCGGATTCACCAGAGACAGAGCAGGGAACAGAACAGGCAGATTGACTGAAATACACTGCTGAGGGGAGCAGTGGGTGAGTCAGGAGAGGTCTGCTGCACCATGTGGGTTGCTCCCTGGCCAGCCAGGGATCGAACTCTTGCTACAGAGACTGCAGACAGTTTCATAGTTGCATCTTAACTCCTCACGCCACCAGAGAGTCCCACCAACATACTTACTCTAAATGGATGGCTATAATTGAGATTGTTAATTTCAAATTAACACATGAAATATTTAATTATAAGAAAAATGGACCAATTTTAACTAACATGAGAAGTAATAGGATTTTGGAGACTATTGGCAGTTCAAAATAAGAAGGAAAATTCAGATGAATCAATCAAGACTCCAAAATGATAGGGATGAAAATATTAGTAACAACAATGACTGAAATATCTTCAGAATACCGTTTAGAAATTAATAAGTTCTCTGAGTCTTTTATTTTCTTATAAAGTCTTATAGCTTTCAATGTATGGCTACTTTACCTCCTTTTTTAAGTTTAATCCCAAGTATTTCATTCTTTTTGGTGTCAGTGTCAATGGAATTTTTTTTAATTTTCTTTCTTCTGACACAAATCAAAATGATTTTCATGTATTGATTGTTTATCCTACAACTTTGCTGCATTAATATTATTTCTAATTTTGTTTGTTAGTTTATTTGAGTTCTCTATAAAACCATTTCATGTGAAAATAGTGACAGTTTCAACTTCTTTTACAATCTGGATTTCTTTTGTCTTTTTCTTGCTTAATTATTCCATAAGACTCTTCACTCCTATGTTCATAGCAGCATTCACCACAGCTGTCAAGCCAAAGTGTGTGCCCATCAACAGGCAACCAGGTAAAGAATTGTAGAATATATGTTCAATGAAATACTACTCAGGTATTTTACTCAGCTATTTTAAAAGATGAAATGGTGCCTTTGAGGTCAAAATGGATGGACCTTGAGGTGTTCATGCTAAGTGAAATAAGTCACAAAGTAAAAGATATTGGATGTCTTTGTTTTTCTGTGGAATATAAATAGCAAAAGAAAAAGAACATAGGCTGTCAAAATACACTGTTAGACTTAATGAAAAATTCCTAGTTACCATAGGAAATAGGAACCATACGAAACTGGATAATGTAACTTCTCACGAGAATGCCAAGTCCTTTACTGTATGGCTAAGCTATGACGGCAGATGTGTTGTCAAGGCTGGGGCATTATGACAAATCTAGGTGACAGGAGTCATCTGGACAGAGGCTGGAAAGTTGACTTGATTAGCAGCTTTATTCCAATGAGTCATAGAGAAGAGTGTCTAAGAGTGTCTGACCATGGTCATCTACATGAGTGACTCCAGCTGATTGAAGTTCAAATTTGTTTCCACACCTCACAAATCCCCAAACAGTGGTATCTTTAATCTAGTGGTCTATAATCTTTCAAGTAGCAGATTATTAGCTATATTAAAAAGAAAAAGGGAAGGTATAATTGGTGGTTCTGATAGTCATTCTATTTTTTCCCCTCTCATAGTCAAGGCAGCACTTCCCTGACTTGATTTTTATGTGATTTTTCAGCTACTCATTGATCTAATGGCGATGAGGAAATGGATCCTGAGGAAGCCTAGGTTATCTTGCTGGAGTCCTCAGCAAGAATGGAGAGGAGAAGGGGCACTAGTCTTTGTCAGAGAATTGAGCTAAACATACTTAGCTTGAGGAGTGTCTATGTACTGTACAATCATATGCACAACAGCTATTCAGAGAAAACTCACTTTCTGCTGTAATTATTCCAGTATCTCATGGCTCCTTAAATGTTACTCACTGTCATTAAATTTTGTTTTATCTATTTTGGTTTTGGTTTTCTATTAAGACCTTCAACTGATAGGATAAGACCCATCTACTTTATAGAAGATAATCAATTTTCCTCAAAACCTAATGATTTAAAAGTGACCTTATCTAAAATATCTAAAAACATCTAATTATTCTTGATTGACCAAATATCTGGAACCATAGTCTATCCATGTTGATCCATGGAATTATCAGTAGGATGTTTGACTTTTAAAATACTGGTTTTATGCTGGTACTTGGTTTCTCTCTCTCTCCCTTTCACTCTCTTTGGTTCACCATGGTTTTCCAGGCAAATTATCACACTATCTGCAAATAAAGATAGTTTTATCTTTTCCTCATTCTCATGATTATAATCACTTTTATCTGATTTTATTTTTTAATATCTTCAACACAATTTAAAAAAAGCAGCAATAATGAGTCTCATTTCCTTTTTCTCTGAATTTAACTGAATCAGTCCAGCATTTCCCATTAATCAAGATATGAGTTATTCATATTAAAAAGTATTCAATCAATTTCTCTATTATTGAGTATTTTTATTAGGAAAAGATTTAATTTTGTGCAGAACTTTTTATGGAAACAATAATATGATTTCCTTTTTATATCTATTTAAAACATGAACTATATTAGTTGCTTTTCTCATTTGTTCCATCCATGGATTGCTAAAATAAATCTTACTTAGTCATTATTTATTAATTCTAATGAGCTGTTCCTCTGCTGGTTAAAATTATTTTATTTCAAATATCTATATCAGCATTTGCATAAAGTTGCCTGTGGTTATCTTTTATGTGAATTATTGAGTTTAAGTATTCACGTTTTACTTGCGTATTTATTATGATATATTTTAAAATTAGAAACCATTCCAAGTATTTAAAATGGAAGAAATTTAATGCATAATTAGTTATCTGATTTGGAAGGATTAGAGAAACGAGAGAGATAACATTAGTAACTGCTGCAAAACCAAAACACAGTGTTACAGCAACCCAAGATCTCTGTGTCACAACCTTAGCCTTTTATGGGAGGGAATTTGCCTGAATGGAATTCATAAGCAAGCATATCTGCTCCTCTCCTACCTTTGCTGGGAACCCACCTACCCTAGCAGGAAATGAGGCACCCGCATTCCAGGACTCGGTTCTTGTTCATTCTTTGCAGCTGTATCTGCCACTCTCATCACCTCGAACACTTGCTACTACTGTCCTTGCAACCAGAAACACCATGAGAGAAAAAAGGAATATAGGATCTTCTTCCTTCTCCACTCCTAATTTCATCAAATTTTCCACTAGATCATTTGTCTTGGGTGTCTGGGAACTGAAGTTTGTGGTATCCCATACACCACTGTAGTGGCAGGATGGCCACAGAGAAGGTTCTCTATGATCCAAGCAGACAGGTGAAGGAGGAGTCCTGGAAACTTCCATTGCTTCTGCGGGCTTTTATTGGGATTTACCAAGTATATGGCAGACAGAGGTGCCAGGGGGCCAGGTGGCTGGCAGGCCTCCTACCCCTGGGTGAATCTCCACTCTTTCTGGGCTCTCCGGTTCTCTCGTGGCCTCTGCTTCTCTGATGGTCTCTTTCAGGTGTTCTCACACATCATCGTGGCGTTGAACTCATAAGCCCAGACTCAGCCCAGGTGTACCCACCTATGCATGCCCACGCCCTACTCCAGATGTCCGCCATGAGGCATGCATGTGATCTAATGACATAGGGGTAGGAAAGAATAATACTTTGCTTACCCTACACCGCACTGTGGGTAGATCACAGGGGCAGAAACCAAGTGCACAGAATGCCGTGGAATGACCATAAGTTTCTTGCATAAACCGAATTTGGAAGATTTCCTCTTAATTCACTAGAACAACTTGAATATCATGGATATTATCTGATCCTAGAGCACAATTTAGGTCAATGATTATTTGGGGGGTAGTTTTTTTTTTATAATATTCTCTTTTTGTATACAATTAGACTGCACAAATATATCATTCAAATATATCATTAAAACTCCTGGAGATAGTTTCAGGAAATCTTTTTTTCAAATTACCATTTCAAATTTGTTGGTAAAATCACTTTACAATGCATCGTATTCTGTCATCAGATCCTTTTCTTCTTATCTCCATCAGTTTCCAGAATAAAACATGGAATGAGGTCATCTCTCTTGAGGTTGCTTTTTATTTACCTGTCTGAAATTGCTGCCCTTTGTCCAGTGTCCAGATTGATACCATTTTCTAAATTATCAAAGTGGAAAATAAAGAATAATAAAAAAGGCCCAAGAAAAATCAACACCAGCACCTCTGAAGATACGGGATGAAAGAGTTTATAACAGGCAAGGCAGATGTCCAGTCACAAGCTTTACCAAATTTTTAGTTTTGACATGGACCAGTCCTAGTTCTTCTGCAAATAATTATAGATCAAGTATTTTATCCACATCAGCAACATTATAATCCAATGAATTTGCAACTGGCAACATCAGACGAGAAAAGATATGAAAATAGATGTCATCTGTTTCGGTGTATTTTAATTCAAATGAAGCTTTCTACACAGAGTGATGTGAGAAGATTATATATATATATATATATA
>NW_023602353.1:0-13165 GCF_014898055.3 Talpa occidentalis | reverse complement strand
CTTCAGGTGCCTGCCATCAGGCATGCATTCAGGATCACAGGGTTCCCTCATCTATCCTGATGGCAGGAGGGCAGAAAAGCCTGATATCTTTTACCTTACCCTACACATGTTTAATAAACTGTCAAACTGCTTCCACAGTGCTGCCCCATTCCTACCAGCATACACATGTATTTTAAAATTACAACAAAATATGAAGAAGTATATATAGGACTTCATTCATTGACATGTTACTGTGATTATTTTAATTACTAATTCATTCTAAATATTTTCAAGAAATAGTAAAAACAGAACTCTGCCACTAATCCTGAGCCTTTCCCAGGAAATTCATGTTTCACAGGAAGGATCCATATATCTATGGTGTCAAATGGGCTCAGGGCATGTTAGCATCAAACACGGTAGTATCAAACACACTTGCAAGCATTTTTCTTTGTTGTTTTTTTAAATTGGCAGAAAACTAGTTTATCTGAGACAAACTATCAAAGAAAAGGACTCATGTGCCTTTTGAAGCTTCCTCCTAACAACCTCTGCTTCCTATCTCCCTTGTGGCAAAGCAGAATTCCCATACTTCATTAAAACAAAAAAAATTCAGAAGTTTCCATAGCAGCTTGTATACATGTTGAAAATAGGCCTTTTGAAAAGGGAGAAGTATTTTTATTTCCCTACTCCCGCTATCTCCCGCTCTGATCAATCTCCAACAAAGAGTTGGATTGAGTTTAAGTCTAGCTATACCAACAGCTTCTGGTTCAGCTTTGGTAAAAAACTAAGATGTTACTGAAATTGTAGTTTGTGACAGAAATGAATTTCTTAAACCACATATTAAAAAATGTCAAAAATAAATAAATAAATAAATAAATAAAAAATGTCAAAAACCTGAAGTCAGGCCTCCCTGATGGCACAAGGGGTTAAGCACGCACTATGAAGAAATCCACAGCCTCTGCAGCATGAGTTCGATCCCAGGCCAGCCAGGGAGCAACCCACAAGGTGCAGCAGACCTCTCCTGACTCGCCCGCTGCTCCCCTCAGCAATGTACTTCGGTCAATCTGCTTGTTCTATTCCCCACTCTGTCTCTGGTGAATCCTCTCACCCCGCTCCCCCACCACACCTCTGGCCTGTACCCCAGCTCTTGTATGCATAAGTAAAAATAAATCTTAAAAAAAAAAAAATCTGAAGTCATGAAAAGGGAGTTTAAAAACACCTGCCCTGCTTACTTCTCATATCACTTCTCCCTTTTCATTTCCAAGGCTATCCGTGACATAGAGCACTGAATTCGATCCTGTTTTTTGATTGTCTTGATTTCTGTGTTTTCATTTTGTCATGTAAACTCTCAAAGCAGGTTCTGGATCTTATGTTTCTTTTTATTTCCTCTCTATACCTTAACAGAACACTCACTCGTTAGTCCAAAGAAAATACTTGTCTGGCAGTTTAATTGCCTGAGGTTCCTAGAGGCAAGCATTGCGGGTTCTCAATAAAACATTAAGCAAGAATCTCTTTCTCCTACATTCAAGTGAATCATTCTTGAATTTCACATTTTCTTCAAATATCCTGACTCACCAACTCGAATATCTAAACTAGTGATCTGACCACATTCAAGAGTGACAAAGCAAGGGCGCAGGTGAAGCGTAAGACTTGTCTTACACCTTGGGTGTGCTGCATTCCTGAAATGATTCAAATAGACTTCACCCTCTCTCGAAATCACCAGACAACAATCAACCAACAATTGAGGAGAAGGAAGGACAATTGAGGAGAAGGAAGGCCTATGAAGGGGCTATCAGTAATTCTGCAGAAATGGAGCTGCCAGTTTAAAGTGAAGGACAAGTTTTCAACAAGACAACTTCACAGGCTACAAAAAAAAAGCTGTCCAGTGCCAAGCACTTGTGATGTAAGTGAATGGAAAATGGCGCAATCGATTTACCCTCAGTATGGTGATGTCACCCATCAAAAATGGAAAAGTTCTCTTTCCTCACAAGCAATGATGATGATCATGGTGGTGGTAACAATGGTAGCAAATGGCAACAGGGATCATAGTAACATGACTGAGCACTGAATTTGTACCAAGTAATTTGCTAAGTCACTTGCTTACAACACCTCAGCAAGTCAGGTATTACAATATCTATTTTACAGGTGAGGTTATTTTGATTGAATACCATGGCCACTTACTCAGGAGCAGTCCTGGTATTGAAGCTTAAATCTACTGAACTCCCAAGTCCATATATTTAACAGTCAGATGAAAGCCAGAGGGAACTGAGAGTCTGCTCTAGCTTATACTTTTCCTGGGAAGACAGGTTAGCACTGATCTAATACCCTTAAAAAAATTCTGCTAAATGGGCCTCCCCAGTGGCGCAGTGGTTGAGCGCTGGGTTGTGAAGCTGCCCGCGGCCTCTGCGGTGCCGGTTCGATCCCCGGCTGCTCCGCAGCCACCAGAGGAGGGTCCCACATGGCGCGCAGACCTCTCCTGCCGCCCGCTGCTCCCCTCAGCAGTGTACTTCGGTCCTTCTGCCTGCTCTGCTCCCTGCTCTGGCTCTGGTGAATTCTCTCACCCTCCCGCGCTTCTGACTGTACCCAGTGCATGTATAAACAAAAAACAAACAAATAAATAAATAAAAACATGCCTCTATTAAAAAAAAAAAAAATTCTGCTAAATGGTCTAGAATCTCAAAAACTTGTCCAAAATACTATGAAAACATCACCTAACACAATAAGACTCTAAAGTTTACCATCAAAAACAAGGTACTGTCTGGGACATATGTAAACACAACTGGGTCACCAGAAACAACAAGCATTAGCTGGGACTGTCCAAGGAAACTAGTATCTACCTACATATTACATAACATTTCCTTTCTAATCCTGCCATTTCTGATTGTAACACCATAAATTAGGTGGCCAATTATTTGAAGTACTGAATAGCTAAAGTATTTTTAAAACTCAACTGAATTATAATTTACATACTATAAAAATGACTTTAGGTGCACAGTGCTATGCATTTAAACAATTACAGCAACTGTAACTAATATCAAAATTATAATACAGTATATTTCACTGCCAAATTTATAGATAATTCTCCCAACCCCTGTCTGTCCCTATAGTTTTGCTTTCTAAATGTTATACTAAAAGAACCAAATAGTGTAGCTTTTGAGTCTGGCTCCTGTCAGCATAATATATTTGTAATTCATCTATGTTGTTGCATGGATTGGCTATCTGTGCAACATATGTAGTTTCCATAATATAGATGTACTATGATTTGTTTATCTATTATTCACTAGTGGGTAGACATTTGGGTGGTCTCCTTCGAGGTGATTATGAACAAAGCTATTGCAAACATTCACCTGTGAAATTCTGTGCAGACATATGTCATCATTTCTCTTGTGTAAATATCTAGAAGTGAGAATGCTGGCTTATATGCTAAATGCAGGTCTAGCATATAAACCATTTCTTACACTACCAGTTTTTCAAAGTGGTTGTCCTTTCTTGCATTCCCGCTGCCAGCGTATGAGAGTTCCATTGTTCCATTAACTCCACATTCTGGTCAGCACTGGGCGTTTTCTGGGTTTTTTTAAAAGTCATTCTGATAGGTATCTCATTGTGGTTTTAATTTTCATTTCCCTAATGACAAATGATGTTGAGTATCTTTCCATGTGTTTATCTGTTATCTGTATGTCTTCACTGGTGAAATGTCAGTTTAAAACTTTCACCCGGGCCTCCCTAGTGGCACAAGGGGTTAAGTACCGCACTGTGAAGTAATTCGCAGCCTCTGCAACACGAGTTCAATCCCCTGTCCCGCCAGAGAGAAACCCACATGGTGAAACAGACCTCTCCTGTCTCGCCTGCTGCTCCCCTCAGCAGTGTGTTTCAGTCAGCTTGCCTATTCTGTTGCCCACTCTGTTTCTGGTGAATCCTCTCACCCAATTCCCTGTATCTCTGGCCTGTGCTCTAGCTCTTGTATGCATAAGTGAATAAATCTTAAAAAAAAAAAAGAGAGAGAGAAAGAGAGAGAAATTAAAAAATAAAACTTCATCTTTTTTTTACTGAATGATTTTTACCATTTGTTCTCTTATTAATAAGTAGAGTTTGTCATAGATTCTGGATAGCTAAAGTGCCTTTTAAGATGAAGAAATGTATGTTCACGATCTATTTTATAACAATGAGTAGATACTGAACTGCTCATGTGTAAAAATGGTTAAGATGGTAAAATTTATGTTATATTTTTAACGGTAAAAAAAAATATACATGATGGCTGAATATCAGAGTTTGCAGTGCTTGTTACTCCAGGAAATCATCCAAAAAGCTAAGTGTTAATATCCCCTCCTATGCCAACTCCAGTAAGGCCACAGATCCTGTCCCAGACCCATCCAAGGTGAGCCATTCTTAGAGATCTGAGAATAACCAAACACTTGGGAAATTCTTGGGGACAGATATGGTGGGATTTCCAAGATTGTTAGTGCAGAGCACTATGGGATATACAAGACTGTTGGTACAAGCAGTATGTGACATACAAGCTTCTTGGTTAAGGCACTGTAATATATCCAAATCCTCTGCTTTCAAGAAGTTCCTTTCTAGCTGAGATGAGAAGACATGAAAGTAAAATTAACAATACCAAGTTGCACAAAATTAGTGCTGAGTACTGCAGACAATAGGAGTTCTAGAAGTCCAGAATGGCAATAGGGGGGTCTCAAACTGATTTGAGAGGCAGTGAACAGAAAAAGTTTGCTGGAACTCAGAGTTTTTACCAGATATTGTACCTGAGAAAAGACAAATGCTTTTTGCTTTTACCTACTCTAAATGCTTAGCGTTCCCTGTGGCTGATACCTAATAAATGTCTTTAGAATGTTAGGCATTATTTCATCATTTCTCTCAACCCTATAACATAAATACTATTCTTATTTCAATTTTTTAACTTTTTATTTTGAATTAATTTTAAACTTACATAAAAGTTGCAAAAATGGTAGACAGAATTTCCTATATCCCTCTCTCTAATTCTTCTCAGTTAACATCTGATATAGACATAGCATAATTATCAAAGACAGGAAATTAACATTATTAACTAAAATACACACCTTATTTAAATTTTTCTACTACTGTCCTTTTTCTGGTCTAGGTCAATCCAAAACCTCGTGTTACATTTATTCATCATGTTTCCTTATTCTTCTGCTGTGACTGTTCTGAGTCTTCCCTATACTACATGAGCTTGACAGTTTTGAAGAGTACTCGTCAGTTATTTGTAGAATATCTGTTGATTTGAGTTTGATGCTTTCTCATGATTAGAATGCATTTATATGCACTGAGGGCCAGCACTAGAGAAATATTGTGTTCTTCTCAATAGAGCATAAGAAGTTATTGCCTCAGTTTTCAAGATAAAGATTCCAAGAACCCAGTGGCTGAGTGGCAAAATATAAATGCGAACGCTTGTGGGTTAATCTATGTCTCTGACACTCACTACCTCTGTACAGGAATAGGGTAAGAAATACCTGGAAAGGGGCTCTATCCTCAGAGATTTGCTATGTGGTAACAACACCTAGGAATGGGGAGTGGGGAGCTTATACTTCTAGAACACAAGCAATAATGTCAACCAAAGTTATAGCAAAAAAAAAAAAATTTAAAAAAAGATCTGAAGCAAGGTGGTATTATGTCAAGGTGTTTAGGAGAGATTAGTTGATCATAATATCAAAAAATTAATTAGAAAACAGAGGCAGTTGAATCAGTAAGGCTATATCTAATGAGACAACTCAAATTCAAGATTTTCTCTAGATGAGGATGAAGGAGCAGCCACATTTGAACCATCTCTAGATTTTTTTAAAATATAGCTACCTGACTCACACAAAAGAATCAGAATTTCAGGTCTCCCTCATGGCGCAAAGGGTTAAGCACAGCACTGTAAAGCTATCAGCAGCCACTGCAGCAGGAGTTTGATCCCCTGAGCTACCCACATGGTGCAGCAGACCTCTCCTGTCTCACTCCCTACAGTGGGCAGTGTATTTCAGTCAGTCTGCCTGTTCCATTCCCCACTCTGTCTCTGCTGAATCCTTTCACGCCCCCCCATACCTCTGGCCTGTACCCCAGTTCTTGTATACATAAATAAATACATAAATAATTCTTTTAAAAAATCAGAATCTCTAAATATGAGTTCAAGAATTAACATTTAACTCCCCGGTGGCACAGCAGGTTGAGCGCAGCGCTGTGAAGCTGTCCACAGCCTCTGCAGTGCGGGTTCGATTCCCAGACAGCCAGGGAGATACCCACATGGTGCAGCAGACCTCTCCTGTCTCACCCACTGCTCCCCTCAGCAGTGTTTTCGGTCCATCTGCCTGGTCTGCTCCCTCCTCTGTCTCTGGTAAAATCTCTCACCCTCCCACGTTTCTAGCCTATACACCAGTTCTTGTATAAATAAAATAAATCTTTAAAAAAAAAAGAATTAACATTTTAAACATCCTCTCCAGGTAATTCTTATACACATTCAACAATTAAAATAATTACAAATAGGGCCTCCCCTGGTGGCGCAGTGGTTGAGCTCTGGGCTGCGAAGCTGCCCGCAGCCTCTGCAGCACCAGTTCCATCCCCGGTCCCCGGGTGAGGGTCCCACATGGCGCCCAGACCTCTCCAGCTGTGCCCGCTGCTCCCCTCAGCAGTGTATTTGGTCGGTCTGCCTGCTCTGTTCCCCACTCTGGCTCTGGTGAATTCTCTCACCCTCCCGCGCCTCTGACTGTACCCAGTGCTTGTATAAATAAATACATAAACCTTTAAAAAAATAATAATAATTACAAATATAACGGAAGATCAGCTAAATCAGAGATCAGCAAATTTTCTGTAAAGGGCCAGACTGTAAATATTTTAAGTTTTTACTGCCTCATAAAGTCTCTGTTGCTTGATAAACTACATAATTTGGGGATTCAGTGAAAAATGAAAATTCAGAGTACTTTGTTCCCAAATTATTCATCGCTTCAAGATGGCCACAGTAGAGCGTGAAACCAAGCACAGGATCCTTGTAGGCCTGCGACTCTCTGTTCAGCTGCACACCGAGCACACCAGAGAGGCTCATACTGTTTGTCTCAAGGCTACAATTAGACTCTGCAACTATTTGTCTCTGCCAAAGTAATGCAGAAGCAACCACAGATACAAATAAACAAATGGGTAGATGGCAGGAGGATTTGGTCCAAGGCTGTAGTCTGTTGACCCCCAAGTTAGATCTTTGTGGATGAGTTCAATATATACAGAAAGCTAATGCAAAGCAAATAAAAGCAGAAACAATGCAAAATAAAATGAATTGGTAAATTTACTGAGAAAACACAATATCATACAGGGGTACTTTAGCTGGATAAACCTTCAAGTGAATTTTACTTGCATTGATAATCTTAATCAAGAGGATGAACAGGTTGCTCTGAATGGAGAAAGAAACATGGAGTGCTGAGCTACGAGCAGCCTGTGGTTCAGGGCTATTGTGATAGAAGACTTGTTCCTGGCTTATCTATCCTACGGATATGGTAACTCAGCTAAAACCTCCTTCAGAGGAATCTATAATCTGTTAAATTCTACAACATTATCCAAAAAGTAAGACAGTTTTTCCGGTTGAGTCAGAAAACGGCTTACCACAAAATGAGCTTTTCTATCAGAGTAACTTAAAAATGATTTAGAATTGAACTAAAATTGGAAAAAGAAATGGCAATTTCCAGCTGGCAATATCGAATCAGGATTTTCCCCATGCAACAGTCCAAGGATAGTGCTATATATATCTGACTGTGTCTGACTTCGTTTTACTGTCTCCTACCATGAAGCATTTCAGACCTTAGCCTCTCTCTCCACTAATAAAATGGAATCATTTATAAACATCAAGATGGTGTGTCTAAATACAGTATCATTTATGAAAAGGAACTAGTTCAGATTCACAGTAAAGGCTCAAAAATGTTTGTTGTGCTCTCTTTAACGATAAAGCTATAAAAATCCAAAATTTGAAATAAAATGTTATCAGTCCATCAGAGCAGGGGGGTAAAAAAGCTGGCATTATTTCCAGTCTTAATTGTTCTGGTGCCCATGGCCATGACTGTTTTAGAAAAACATATGCTGCACAGCTGCAAAGGCAAACCTGATTACCTCTAAATTAATAACATGTAGGAGGCAACACTCGCAGCTGTGAGATAGAGAAAGCCAAAGAGAACCCCAGTGCAATCCAATCTCCCTAACATTTGTAACTGTTTATTTTAGTATAAATATCCTTAAATAATCATAATAAAAATCCCTGAAGAGGAGAGAAACACAAAAGCAGTAATACTCACCACTGCCACTTCTATGCTCCAAGCCAGTCCCTTAGGGTAATTATCATCTGAGGCCCAGTTTATTTTCTTTCTTGAGCCTCTGATTCTGAGGACTTGGAATCTTTCAACAACTAACTGGATCACAAAGGAGGTAATGCAAGTATCTCAGGGGGAGGGAGATATAAGAAACTAGCATTTCCAGCCTATATACCTCACATCGAACACGGGAAGTTAGAGAAGTAAAACCACAGCTGGGAATTTCTGCCTAAGTTTCATTTTTCAAGAATAAAACTAATGTACCATGTTATGGGAGGACTGAGGAGAAGGCAGTGCTTCCAGCAAAGTCACAAACACAAACGTGGTGACCCTCCCCCAGTGCCCCAGGTTCTGGGTCTTACCAGAGTCAAGAGGAACAAGTAGGCAAAAATCGTATTTCTAACTCTCCAAGGAGACTTTCAGGTAAAGTAACAAAACATAAAGTTACCGAGAAAAGAAAATCCTTTTCACCACCTAAGTCTAGGAAAGTGGTGGGATCTGATGGAAGAAATGTGGCAAAATGGTTGCAGCTGGTCCTGTGAAGTTGCAACGCCAACAAGACAGCAGAACCTGCCAGCTGGACCCGATTCTGGCTCCTCTCCTCATCCTCAGAAAATGCGTGACCCAACCGGTGCCACGTGAAGATAGCAAAATAGGCAGGTGGCAGAGACATTCTCCTTCCCAGAGTACCTCCTCATCACCACAGAAACATCAGAAAAAAGGGCTTCTCCTTGAAGGCAAATGGGGAAGTCTAGAAAGGACACTGAAAGTGAGGCTGATGATAACCTTGATCACTTAGAAAGCACCTGTGTGAAAAGACCTTGAGTTCAAAGTAGACACCTGGGGGTCGGGTCCCCACAGTCTTAGGAGGAAATAACTTGTTAGAAGGTAAACTTTGTTTGATTTACACACAATTCAATTTCAGAATTGCTAAAACGCATTTGCTCTTCACAACATTTGTTGTAATGATTGCTAGGCTTAAGTTCACTCTGTAGAAAAAAGGGCAAGATTTACATTATAACAGTGTCCCAAAGTGGTCTAGCAGCATTCTATCACTTACAGATCACAAATTTCTTTTAAAGTGATAAAATTTAAGCCCCCCCCATCACTTTTTTAAAAAAGGGGCATTTAAATATTGTTGGCATTCTTGTAGTTATTTTAAATGATGCTGACTATTCTCAAAGGGGTTTTTTAGTTGAAGACTAAACATTATGTATGTAGTCTTCCTTGCACATTTCCTCTTCCATCTGCCTTGGATGGCACACCAGCAGAACACTGAAAGTCATACTTTAGAGATGCCAGAACCATTGTCTACCTACATCTGTCAGAGACTTTGTGAAGCAAAGCCCCTCTCCAATCTGTAAGAATCTGGACTATTATGGGGATAGGGGGTGAGGTTATGTTCATAGTTTTAATTCTTTTTGTTATCATAGTTTAAAATGACAATCCTAGCTAATCTAGCTAGGGAGCCACATGATGAAAGCAGAATTTTAACAAAATGGCATACTGGGGATTAAAGAGGAATAATAAGAGCTAGCATTTCTTCAGTATCTTTCTAATCATCATCCATCATCAACTATATTTGTTTACAATGTGCCAGTAACTATTCTAAGCTCATTGACCTCCATTGGATGGGTCTATTATCCAATTTTACAGATGGATAAACCAAGGCATAAAGCATTTAAATAACTTGCCCAAGGTCACATAGCTTTATATATTATCTCATTTGGTTGTTTCAATGATTATATGGAGGAGATGCTATCCCCACTTTCCAGATGAGAAAACTGAGACTTAGAAGACCTAATGAAACTGAGGACACACTGCCAGGAAGATGGAGATGCTGGGCTTGGCACCAGACTGTGTCCTTTCATGCTGCCATACTCCCCCAGAGTCTAGAAGTCAGAAAATCAGCTTGCAATCTTCTTGGGAAATAAAGAGGCTGGAGGGAAGACTTTATTTACACTCTATCGTCATAGCTAATTATTCAGTGGGTTAATCTACCATTCCATCTCCCATTAGAGTTAGCACTGCTTTTCAGTAAAATAAATAACAAGATTAGATTTCACTAGTCTGTGAGAATCACATGTATGCTACATTTCCTGAGGGGATCCAGTCTTCTTTTACCTTTCTCTTATGAGAGTGGCTATGATCAAGACAGGGGACCTCTTCGGGCAACAGATTAATGATGGGTTGACTAACACATTCTTAAGAAAGCTCCTTTATAGTAAATTACCCATTTTTTTTTATTTGAAAGGAAAGCAGTGCCAACGGCACAAAAGGATATTTCAGCCAGGCAGGATTAAAATGCTCCCCAGCAGCTGCTCTTCCAAAGGTGAACAGTCCATACCAGGCACCAGTGGGAGGCTTGTCTTCTGCTCTGGCCTCTCTCTATCCTTGCACCTCCTCTTCAGCAGCTGTCACTCTCCACCTCTTTCCCTCTGCCCTGTTTTTAAATCAGGAAGGATTTAAGTCAGCCATTCTCAGTCACATTGATGGGTCATAGAACAAAGTAAGTTGCTGTTCATTACTTCAACAACATTTGTATTTATTTTTTTGTTTGTTTTTTAAAGATTTATTTATCCATGCATACAAGAGCTGGGGTACAAGTCAGAGGTGAGGGGGTGAGAGGATTCACCAGAGACAGAGTGGGAACAGAACAGGCAGATCCACTGAAATACACTGATGAGGGGAGCAGCGGACAAGTCAGGAGAGGTCTGCTGTGCCATGTGGGCTGCTCCCTGGCCAGCTGGGGGATCGAACTTATGCTGCAGAGGCTGCAGACAGCCCCATAGGTTGTGTCTTAACCACTTGCACCACCAGGGAGGCCCAACATTTGTATTTAATATATCATCTATGTCTACTTTGCGAGCAAAACCTATGGTTTCCTACTAACTGAATTTCATGCAATCCCCTGACAGGTAGAGAGCAAAAATCTCTACCAGACTCCTCAAGTGACATATATTGGTTATTTTTTAATTGAAATAATTTGGCACATAGCATTATATTTCCAGGGAACAATTGTATAATTGCAAAATGATCACCACAATAATTTTAGTCAACATTCATCACTACAGATAGTAAAAAATTTTTTTTCTTGTGATGAGAACGTTTAAGATATACTCTTAGCAACTTCAAAGTACACAATACAGTATTATTAATTTCATGTAGCACCATACTTTCACATATTAATGAATGCATTTGGGATGAAAATAGTGTTACCCAAATGTTTATACCTTAGCAAAGCTCCAAGCAAATTGGAAATATTCATTAAATGTCTTCTGAGTAAATGGAGAAGTAAAATACTAATTATTGGGCCTCCCTGGTGGCATAAGGGCTATGAAGCTGTCCATAGCCACTGCAGCATGAGTTCGATCCCCGACCAGGGAGATGACCCACATGGCGCAGCAGACCTCTCCTGACTCGCCCGCTGCTCACCTCAACAGTGTTTTTGGTCAATCTTCCTGGTAAATCCTCTCACCCTCCTGCCCCCCTGGCCTGTACCCCAATTCTTCTATAAAAAAAAATAAAATCTTCCAAAAAAAAAAAAGACTGCTTGTCCTTATCACTAAATTATTTCATAAGTAGCTATAGAATAGGAATTCTCACATTCCTTCCCTTCCCTGGTAGGACAGGGCCTGGCTCCTTTCTGCATCTCCCTGAGCCTCAATCAGCTCAAGACTGCAGCTTAAGACTCTCAGACACAATGTTGTTTCTCCTGCATTTAAATTCCCTCCAGTTAGTTCTGAATGTCCTGCTAATACTAATTTCTGTCATTCTAAATTAAATACCATTACCTTTTCTCTTATCCTCAACTCTGGTAATGGAGTCTTTAACAAGAGGGATGTTGTGGAAAAACACTGTGTAATTAAGAGTGGCTTTGTGGTATTCTTAACAATAAAACTAATGATGTTCCATGTGAATAAAATAAGTAATAGTAGCAGGTAGACTGTTTTAAGCCTCTACTAGGTGCTGAGGCCCTATGTGTACTTCCTTCGTTGTTTAATCCCCCACAGCATTTGAAAAGGGTGGCAGCATCATATCATTATTTCTCCACCATTATCCCTTTTTAAAGATGAGAAGCTAAGGACCTCCCTGGTGGCATAAGGGGTTAAGCATAGCACTGTGAAGTTATCCACAGACTCTGCAGCATGAGTTCGATCCCCAGCCGGCCAGGGAGCTACCCACATGGTGCAGCAGACCTCTCCTGACTAGACCACTGCTCCCCTCAGCAGTGTATTTCAGTCAGTCTGCCTGTTCTGTTCCCCACTCTGTCTCTGGTGGATCATCCCCACCCCCACATCTCTGGCCTGTACCCCAGTTCTTGCATGCATAAATGAATAAATCTTAAGAAAAAAAGAAAGCTGAGTCTTGGAGCCATTAAATTGTCCATAGTCACACAATGGAGAAACTGGACCTGAAAATCTACGAAATCTAACAAAATAAATGTTTTTACTACCAATACTAAGGGATTTCTGAATATGCTAATCATATTCAGCATAGCAGTAAGAATTGTATTGGAAACACAATGACTTGTGAATCCTGATGGTGCTGCTGCTTGTTTTGGGCAAGTTCCTCGACTTCTCTGTTAAGTTGACATAGTTAATGTTCAGATAACAATAATAATTTATAGGTCTGTCATGGAAAATAAGAAAGGCAAGACACAGGCAGCATCTTACCATATTGTCTGGCACCAGTGATGAATCAATCAATAATCTGAGTCACTGTTCCCACCCACTGTTTAGGGCCTTAATCCAATGGCTAGACAGAAAAGAAAAATTCTTCAAATCCTCTCTCTTGTCCCAAGAAAAGCAGCTCACCCCAACCCTCTGGTCACACTGAATCATTTACAAACAAAGGTTCATGCTTCTCTCCCAGGGGAAGCACAGAGG
>NW_023602352.1:0-38763 GCF_014898055.3 Talpa occidentalis | reverse complement strand
CTGAGGGTGGAGTTGGGCAGCCAGGTTGGATATAAAAAACCAAACACGTGGGCCTTGGGCTCCCTTGCTCGCGATCGCTCGCCTCCTGGCTTCACCGCTCCTGGCTGGCGGCCAACTCTGAGAGCGCCATTTTGGGATTCCTGATCGGCGGATCGGGTAGGACTCATTTAAAACTTTGTCTCCCACTTTCTCCCAGAGCTGTACATTTCCTCATTTCCCCTCCCTTGTAATAAACCTTTTATAACCTTTCACGTGTGCCTGCAGTAGAGCATTGATAAGTCTTTTAAGCGCGCGGGTGAGGACCCCACAGTCAGGCACCCCGTTTTGTATTGGGGTTGCTCTACAACAGTTTGGTGCCCAGCGTGGTTTCCAAGTTACACCCGCGGTTGACCAGCCCAAAGTAACATTCCTTGCGTTGGTCACCATAAGCGCACTAGTTCTGCAGGACTAGCAGTATAATATTGTTCTCTAGTCCTGAAAAGTCTGTTTTTTCCCTGTGTGTACAGCCCTAGTGGGTGTGTTTTGACTCAAATATGGCCTCAACCATGAGCCTATACAGTTTCATCCCTAGCCTGAGTTCTTTCAGTTTCCTTCCGGCCTTGAATTTGAGTAGCCTTCTTCCATTAAATATCACCACCAGTTTCATTAATATAAATAATTTGATGAAGCCTGGTGTATGGCACGTGATTTTACTATTGTATACATACATGGGTGGTTTACAAGCCATCCCTTTACAGACTGTGCTTCTGGTGGTTTTTTGGTAATATGTGTAAGCGCATTTGCTACATTCTTGTTTCTGTGAGAGGTAGAAGTTCTACTTCACATACTGAGAATGTGCAACAACACTTCAGGCTCTTAACACAGCGCAACAACAAATTCAGGCTTTTAACGTGGCCATACAACAACAAATCAGGCTTTTGATTTAACTATTAAGAGTATAAGGGATGAAAATCGTAACGTTTTGAGTCAGCTTATCAAAGCATGCTGTACCAAGTGCAACAACAAAATCGGACTTTTGAGTCAGCTTTTAAAGGTATGCAGGACCAGATGCAGGCCGCCCTCCATAAATTAGATATGGCGGAGGCGAAGGCTAGGCTAATGGTGCAGAGAAAGGATAGACCTTCCCTTTCCATGAGGACAGCCAGCGAGCAGAGTTAGAAGAGGAGGAGCATCATATTTTAAATACTTTAAATACACCAGGACAAAATCCTCTTCCACGTGACAAGCCCCCTCCGTGCAGACCCCTGAGGCTGCACAGCCTCCACTGCCCTCTGGGGAGGACACTAAAATGGCGTCTCCTCCACACTAGACTCGGCACCCATTTTGGCAGGAAGGATCAACCTGAGGCAGGGCAGTTTCCCCTTCGCCAGATGCCAATGGGTGGCTTAAATGAACATGGGAGACCTGCTGGGTACTTTTGGTCGCACCATCCGTTCAGTACTGCGGACCTCCTAAATTGGAGGAGCTCTGTTCCCTCGTACCGGCAGGCTCCAAGGGATGGCGAACTTGTTTGCCTCTATCTTTGTCTCCCACCGCCCTAACTGGGCAGATATACAGTCCATGCTGCATACTTTATTAACGCTGGATGAGCAGAGGATGGTATTCAGGAAAGCCAGGGAGGAGGCTGACCGTCTCCACCAACAGGATAGGCAGTCCCCAGAGCCGAGGTTGTTGTCCCAGAGAGAGATCCTGGATGGGAACCCTAACAATGGAGGAACGGCGATGCTGGATCTGTATAAAAAATGCTTATTGGTAGGACTGCAGCAGGGGATCCCCAAACAAAAAAACTTTAACAAAATATTGCAACTCGAGCAAGGAGCTAATGAGGATCCGTCAGAGTTCCTTGAGAGGATTATTCAAACTTACACTAACCACACAGATATAAACCCAGATGCCCCAGAAAATGCTCGTCTGATCACTATGGCTTTCATTACCCATAGTGCCCCAGACATAAAGAAAAGTTAGCTAAGGTGGACGGCGTCACTGAGATGAGTCCGTCCCAGGTAGTGGACCTGGCATTCAGGGTTTATAATAATAGAGAGGACAGGAGACCGAAACCTGCGACTGTTTTTTTACAAAGAGAACACAGAACAGGGTTTCAGGGAAACAATAATGGACAGAGACGTGAACCCCTAGGAAGAATCAGTGTGCTTTCTGTAGGGAAGAGGGACATTGGAAGTACAGTTGTCCCAGGTTACAGGGAAGCGGCAGACGCAATAATTATAGAAGGCAGGATAGAAGACAGAGAACCCCAAGACATGATGATTCACGTAGGGGTTACAGGAGGGAATATAGAAGGAGCACACAGAACCAGGAACCAAGGAGAGAGGAAAGAAGACAAATGTTAGCACAGAGTGGAGGCTCAGATGATGACAGGGAATACAGACAGAGAAGGAATCGAGAGCCCAGTACAGAGGACAGGAGACAAATGACAGCACAGGGTAGAGCCTCAGGTGAAGATAGGAGGGAATACAGACAGAGTAGAAGGAATCTAGAACCAAGTGCAGAGGAGAGGAGACAGATGATAGTTCATGGAGAAAGTTCAGATGCAGAATAGGGGTGCCCGGGGCTCCACTAGATCTAGAGAAGCCCATTAGAATAACCCCTTCAGAGCCCCAGGTAACCCTCGCTGTGGGGGATCGTCTGATTGATTTCTTGGTGGACACTGGAGCAACATACTCAGTTTTGAATTCGAAATTAACTAAAATGAGCAAAAAGACTGCAGCAGTCATTGGGGTTACAGGGAAGTCACAACAGACACCCTTCCTGCAACCTTTGGAGTGCCGGCTAGGCACCACACAGCTCCAGCACAGCTTCCTATACATGGAAGAGTGTCCAATCCCTCTCCTTGGTCGTGACCTTTTAAGTAAGCTCAACGCACGAATTATATTCTCACCAAAACATCAGAGGCTTCACCTACAGGTGCCTCCAGAGCATGCTCTGCGGTTCCAGATGTTACTTACTCAAGATGTTCCACCGAAAGGTGAAATTTTACCTCCAGAAATTGTTGAAAGAGTAAGTAAATGGGTATGGGCTGATGGAACCCCAGGACGTGCGAAAAATGCTGAGCCTGTAAAAATAGAAGTGATAGAGGGGAGCAGAACCCCGAGGAGGAAGCAATACCCCTTAAAGGAGGAGGCCTTGAGGGGAATTGAGCCAGTATTGAAAAGGTTCCTTCAATCTGGACTCATTCGGCCCTGTCGCTCACCGTACAACACTCCGATTCTGCCAGTGAAGAAACCCCATACAGGCGAGTACCGTTTTGTCCAAGATTTAAGGGCCATTAATGACATTGTTCGGGATTTACATCCCACTGTGCCTAATCCCTACACCTTATTAACTGCCATACCTGGTGACTTTGGGTGGTTTTCGGTATTAGACCTGAAGGATGCCTTTTTCTGTATCCCAATAGATGTCCAGGATCAACCGCTTTTTGCCTTCGAGTGGCAAGACCCTAAGTCCAAGAGCACTCTCCAGTATTGCTGGACTGTGCTTCCACAGGGGTTTAAGAACTCCCCAACTATTTTTGGGGAAATACTGGCCAGGGATCTCAGGAAGGTTCAATTAAACCAGGGCGTCTTGTTGCAATACGTAGATGATTTATTGATTGCAAGTCCAGACTACAAATCTTGTCTGGAAAATACCATAGTGGTACTGAACCACCTGGCAGAATGTGGCTATAAGGTGTCACCCCAAAAGGCACAGATCTGTAAACAAACGGTGACGTATTTGGGGTTTGAAATTAGGAAAGGCAGACGGAGCTTGATGACAGAAAGGAAACAAGTAATTTCAGCCCTTAAAGTCCCCAGCAACCGGCGACAGTTGCGTGGATTTTTGGGTATGGCTGGGTTTTGCAGGATTTGGATTCCTAACTTTGGATTAATAGCAAAACCCTTGTACGATGTTCTCAAAGGCCTGGACTCTGAACCTTTGTCTTGGACCTCAGAATGTCAAAAGGCCTTTGAAGAAATAAAAGTAAAGTTGATTTCAGCACCAGCATTAGGGCTTCCAGATCTTAGGAAGCCATTCAAACTTTATGTACATGAGAGACAGGGTGTTGGCCTTGGAGTACTAATCCAATTGTTGGGACCAGAAATGCAGCCCGTTGCATATCTGTCCAAACAATTGGACCACACCACTAAGGGATGGCCTCCATGTTTGCGTGCTGTAGCTGCCACTTGTGACCTCCTACACGAGGCGGAGAAGTTTACATTGGGTCAGCCCATCACTGTGTGTGTGCCACATCAGGTCTTGACATTGCTGGAGCAGAAGGGTGGACTTTGGTTGACTGCTGGGCGAATGGGAAAGTATCAAGCAGCTCTGTTGGACAATCCTAATGTGAAGCTGCAGGTTTCTAACTCCCTGAATCCCGCCACACTGCTTCCAAGCAATGCAGATGGACCTGAGGATGACACTTTAATCCACAACTGTTTAGAAACCATAGACACAGTGTATGCTAGCCGACCAGATCTGACTGACCAGCCTCTGCCAGACCCAGAGTGGGAGCTATTTACAGATGGCAGCAGCTTCATGGACCAAGGCCGTCGATGTGCTGGATATGCAGTGGTGACGCTCCAGAACACCGTGGAGGCCAAGGCTCTTCCGGCAGGTACATCAGCGCAAAAAGCTGAATTAATAGCCCTGACCCGTGCATTGGAACTCTCGAAAGGTAAAAGAGTCAATATATTTACTGACTCCAAGTACTCTTTTATGATTCTCCACATGCATGGGGCCATTTGGAAGGAGCGGGGACTTCTTACTGCCAGTAACAAGGACGTCAAACACCCATTAGAAATCCTGGCCCTGTTAAAGGCAGTAGCTTTACCATCAGCTGTTGCCGTGATGCATTGTCCTGGCCACCAAAAGGGTGGGTCTGACATGGCAAAGGGCAACAGGGCAGCCGATCGGGTGGCTAAGGCCGCTGCCCGTTCTGCCCATTCTGCCCTCCAGGGTGCACTCATCCCTCTTGTGGACCTGACTCAGTATGCTCCTGAATACACCGAGCGGGATGAGGAGAGAGCTCGTGCGTGGGGATTTACTGAGTTTGACCCCAGCTCCACTTGGAGAGTAAACTCCCATGGGATGATACTCCTCCCGGAGGCCCTGGTATATCCAGTGCTAAAACATCTTCATGAAGGATCTCACTATGGGAGAGATGCCTTATTAGAAACAGTGCACCCATATTTGAAGGGCCCGTATTTACACAAAATAGCACAACGGATCACCAGAGGTTGTGAATTATGTGCCAGGAATAACTCCAAGACTGACTCACACCCTAAAGCCATTGGGGCAAGTGTCCTTTTGAGGACTGGCAGGTGGACTTCACACAAATGCCTAGAACAACAGGCAATTTCAAATACCTATTGGTTTTTGTCGACACGTTCTCGGGATGGGTGGAAGCATTTCCCACAAAGACGGAAAAAGCTTCCGAGGTTGCCAAACAGCTACTGAAAGAGATAATCCCTCGCTTTGGGTTGCCGGACTCTATCCAGAGTGATAATGGGCCGGCATTTGTCTCTGACGTCACCCATGCAGTAAGCAGTGCGTTACAGATAAACTGGAAATTGCATGCTGCTGGAGACCGCAGTCTTCCGGGCAAACAGAAAAGATGAACCACACCTTGAAGAAAACCTTGGCAAAACTGTGCCAAGAAACACAACTTCGTTGGGACCAGGTACTATCCCTTGCCCTCCTCCGCATAAGAGTGGCACCTAGAAGTGGGCTACAATTAAGCCCCTTTGAGATTGTGTTTGGAAGACCTTTCCAGGCCTCAGTTCTGAAAGCCAGTCCAGACATAGCACAAGATTGCCGGATCACGCAATATGTGAAACACATCCAGGAGGTTCTGGCAGTAATTCATAACTTTGCAACCTCAAGGATCTCTATGCCTCCTGATCAGCCATTGCATCCCTTCAAACCTGGAGATCAGGTCTTACTGAAGACTTGGCAGAGCGGGGATGCTCAAAACCAGCTGTCAGAAAAATGGACTGGTCCCTATGATGTCTTGTTGAGCACACATACTTCTCTGAAACTTGCAGGCATAAAACCCTGGGTACATCATTCCAGAGTTAAGAAACCCCAGGAGGAACTGACCCAGAGACGAAGTCCCATTGGTCTTGTGAACCCATTGAGGACTTGAGATATTTGTTTAAGAAACAGACAAAAACTTGAATATTACTGACTTCTTTTCCAGTTATTGTTACAGGATACCCAAGGACTCATTTTTTTTTCCTGAAGAAACCCTGAGAAAACTAACATGCTCTAACCAATCTTCTTCCTTTCTAAGTTTAAGAGACGTGAAATAACATCTAGGATCATGCATATGCTGCCACTATTTTTTTTTTACACAGAAAGGTTTTCAATCTTGATTTTGATTTTGTTATTTTTTTTAACTTTTTGCTTTTTTTTTTACCTTTGAGATTTTTTTCTCTGCTTTCTTTTTGTTACTTTGGCCAATGAGTGAAACTGCAGTTGCATGAGATATCCCACGCATGATAAATGGTAACTAAAGAGCTCTTTGTGTCTATATGTTGTATGTCTGTATGTCTTTTCCTTGTGTCCTTGTCTTGACCTCCAGTGATTGACAAATTGGTATACATGGTGCCCATAGACGTTGGAAAAAAGAGTCTCCAGTTATGAGAAAAACTAAAGGTTATGGTTTCATTGTCAACCTTGTGCTACTGAACTAAGCCGGTGCCTTCACAGAGATTGAACATTGTTGTTTCTGTTATTTTTCTGATATTTATGGCAAAGCTTCCCAGAAATCTAAATTCAAGTACAAATTTGGTAGCCTGTCATTTGGCTGATGCAAGGAAATTTTGTGGAACCTCAGTAGAGCTCCTGAGACACTCCACAAAGTTTCTCCCTTTCCTCCTGGGAAAGGCATTAGATGAATTTGTTCTATCTGGCTCACCTAGTAGAGTAAAATGAGAAGGGAAGCATTGTCACTTGGGAAAACGGGTAACAGCTTGACCTGATGGATGTAAATTGTCAATGATGATTGTCACCTTGTAATATTGTATACTTCAATTGTTTAATATCTACAGGAATTGTTTCTGAAAATATAGGGAGAAAAGGTCTCAACAGATTCCTATTGATGGAACTGTTGAGAGTAAAACTTTTCTACTAAGGACTGAATAGACTTGGAAATACACCTCATATTTACTAAGTTTTCCTTGACATAATACTCATGATTTTTTTGCATTTTGTTCTAAATCCACAAAGTTTTCTTGTTTTGGTGACCAGGATCTGCAGCAAGGTTGTAATTTTTTTTTCCAACAAAGCTAACTTGTGTTTGCATTTTCTCTCCCCTTGATACCAACACAGCATAAAAATAGTGGTAGTAATCTTTTACTACTTATCTCAGAGTCTGTTTTTGCATAACTTCCATAGGGATTTTGTTTAAACTGAAAAAAATTGGACATAAGTTTCATTGTGTGGCTTTGTGTGGAGTTCTTCCAGAAAGTAGAAACAGAGCTGAACCAAGAAGAGGAGAACCTGTTTGTTTTGTTCGTAGGGTTCCAGAGACCTCCAAAGAAGGTGAGGAAGCTTGCCTCCATTGGCAGGACTGGACAACCCGGCCAACGAAAAGTCCCTGGTACCCTCGAGAAGAGGAAAGCCCAGGTGGAGTCTGATGAGACCAACTTGTTCCTGAAGCCTACACGGACCGGATGTCAACAGTTCGCTCTGAATCCTATATGGAGTATTCCAACGAAGCCAGCTAAAAATTGCTGCTTAGTTATTCTGCCCTGTGATTTTATGCAAAAATAGGCAATATGGTTTCAAAGTAGATTTAGTTTGCAAACTTTGCTATGCTGTTTAAAAATTTGGGATCAAGGTTGAGAGAATTTGTTTTTACATAAGTTGAACCATTTTAAGATTTTTTTTTCCTGTGATTTTTGACATATCCGCTGTCTTGTTCTGGCTAATGCCTCCAGATGTTTTCTTTCGGCTGGGACTGATGAACTGTTTTTCCAGGAATGGAGGACTTTTGCTTTCCACAATGGACACTACCTGGAGGGATTCGTTTTCTTTCAGACTGGAACCCTGGAAAGTTTTCATCTGAGACTGTATCCCAGCATCCATATGTTTGATCTTCATCACCATGGAAATGGTGGCAAAAAGTGAAAGGGGGGAATTGTTAGGGGGAAATGATGTCCTGAGTTAATCCCATACAGGCTTTGTGGACCCCACCCCCACTCCAGACTAAAGCCATCAAGACTCTGGGAAAGACAAATCCCATCACCACCAAGGGAGGGTGGCTGGGACCTGAGGGTGGAGTTGGGCAGCCAGGTTGGATATAAAAACCAAACACGTGGGCCTTGGGCTCTCTCTGGCTCGCGGTCGCTCGCCTCCTGGCTTCACCGCTCCTGGCTGGCGGCCAACTCTGAGAGCGCCATTTTGGGATTCCTGATCGGCAGATCGGGTAGGACTCATTTAAAACTTTGTCTCCCACTTTCTTCCCAGAGCTGTACATTTCCTCATTTCCCCTTCCCTTGTAAATAAACCTTTTATTAACCTTTCACGTGTGCCTGCAGTAGAGCACTGATAAGTCCTTTTAAGCGCGCGGGTGAGGACCCACAGTCAGGCACCCCGTTTTGTATTGGGGTTGCTCTACAACAAAAGCAGTCCTCAGGATTTGAGGTTCTGGATTCAGCCTTTGAGCATTCAGTGTTTGGGATTCAGCATTTTCCAATCTTCAGAGATTTCAGGCTCAGCAATTTTGACCCCCACCGATCATCCAGAAGGCTGTTGCAGGCCTCCGAAGGATGTGAAGAGGTCTCCAGCAGCCAGCCCCAGAGAGGAAAAGTTCGGAGGCTTTGCAAGTAGCAGAGCAACTGAAACTGTTCCTGGTTTTGCTGCTGTTTCAGCCTGGCAGGAAAGGCGAAGACCTGGAGTGAGCGGGCACCTGGTTCAGCCACTGCAGCTGCTGTTTTGAGTGTCCCTTGTCTGGTGCTGTGCTAGAGCAGCTCAGCAGCTCTGAGAGACTCTATTGTGTCTTCTGCTGTCTTCATGAGTTGGGACCCAGCCTGTAGTCTGGCTGCTGTGTGCTCCAGGTCCACAGTGGTAGGAAGACACCATCTTGGGCACATGGCCTATTGTTTGGGAGAGAAGCTCTGAGTCCTCAGTGGCAAGAAGACGACATCTTAGCTGCTTTTGTGTAGGACTTGAAAACATTGGACACTGCTTCAGGTGAGGTAAACAGCCATTTTTGGCCTCAGTAACTCTTTGTTTGTTAAATAAATTCCATTGTTGTTGATCTCTGAGCGTGAGTAGTCTTGCAATTGTGTGCGTGGGTGAAGAACTCAGACAGTGACCGGTAAACTATTGGGGCAGTGTCCTTGGCCAGTTTTACTGAGCCTTGCTGCCCTGTATCACTTTGGACAACTCCACCTGTCCCTACTATTCTGTCTGCTAGATGTCTGAACTCACCTGCCTTCCATGCCCTGACTCCACTGGAGTCCCAGACCTCCCATGTCCAGGTCCATAATTAAAACAATATGGCCTTTCCTCTAGTCAGTGTGCAGTCATCCATAAGCCACCCTTGTGGCTCCTGAGCTGTCCTAGTGGGCCTGGCCATTGAGATGTTTTATCCATTCCCTGAGTCCCAGTATTCTTGTCCTGCAAACTGAGATAAGGACCTCTCCTCTCTAATAATCTAAATATCCACTTTAGATTTTCTGGGCTAGTGGGGAGAAGACCTGCTGGGGCTGATCCATACCCAGATAATCGTCCCCACTAGCCCTGAAATGTGTTCAGAGACAGAGCTTTCTTCTTGTGCAACAGCTGGATCGGGGAACCTCCTTTGTCAGTATCTCCCCTTAATTCCCTCGGTCTTTATCTTGATTGCAGGGTTCCAAAGAAGTCTCCTCCTTCCTGTTACCCCTCTAGGCACACCTTCCTGCTCTGCCAAAGGATAATATGCCAGCTGTCTGTGGACACCTACCCAGGCCTCCCAGTTGTGGGTGGTGCAGGAGGAACAAGACAGCAAGAAAAGAAGCTACTCCTCCCTGCTTCTCTGGCTTCTTGAAAACTTAGGGGAATTCCAACATCATGACTATTCTCAGCCCCATTGGGGCCTCTCTTCCACAAGCATCCCTTGCAACAGCTTATCTTCTCAACCATCCTGACTGCCTTTACTAGGAGCTTCACAGATGACCCCCAAGCCCAAGGTTCTCTCCCTTGAGGCTCCCCAGCTCATCTGTACCACTTCATACAGCACTTGGAATGGATAATATTGGACCTTGTGAGAATGTCATTCATTGATTTGGTGCTATGTGGAGTGTAAGGTCTTTCCTTTGTGCCTGGCCAAGTGCTCAGTGTTTGGAGGCTGCCATGAGCCTCCCAGCCTCCACCTCCCAGCACAATGAGTGGTAGACACCTGTGCCCTGAGCTGTCCTCTGGGACAGATGGAGGGATGCAGAAGCAACCTCCTTGGCTTATACGAGGCTAAGGGTAGGTTTTGTGAAGTTTTGACCCTCTAGTCTTGCTTCCTAGGGGGAGATTAGCCCTGAAATTCAACACAGAAACTTGAGCAGAATGTTTATCGGCTATGGAAATCAAGGCAAATGCTAATCCTCCCAGTTCTGCCAGAGGGGATGAGGCAGGGCAGAGGGGGCTCTGCAAAATGAGGCCCTTGGACAAAGCTTTCCTCCACCACAGGGCTCTTAACAGGGCTTCTCTGTGGAGAGGGTGCAAATGTCAACCAAGGTCTTTTTGGCCACAGTTCTCACTGTGGCTGCAGTGAGCTGCAAGCTCCAAAGCGCGCTATGCCTGTGGTCTTTTGTGGACCCATGAGTACGTCACTGAAAAGTAATAGGCATCTGGTTTGCATAGACCAAATCAGCCCTAATCTACTGATCAGACCGCTCACTGATAAAAGACAAGTTTAGCATTGCTTTTAGAGAAACTTCCCTGGAGACAATGGGCCAGTTCACATTTGTTTTTAACCTGAAAATAGCAATAGGTATCCTCACCTGGGCTCAGGCAGGTAAACAGGAATTACAGCACCCCCTCTCTTCCCCTCGGCATTTTGAGATCAGACATATTGAGATTGGATTCTCCAGTGTGCTAAGTGCCCCCTACGGCCTCTTCTAGCTGGAGAAGGTGAAGAGGGACCTGTGAAAGACTACCTGCTCAGTCTGATTTCTACAAAGCACCAAGGTGTGTGGTACTGGGACTGGGGCCTGGCGGCAAGTAATGTAAACAAAGCAGAGAGAAAGCTCAGTGGCCAGACAGTCCAATGGCCAGTCTGGGCAGCCTGTTGGCAATGGGGAGGTGGGGAGTGCCCAAAGGAGCCACAGGGGGATGTAGCAGATATGAGCATCTTTTGGTTCACTCTCCTAGTGGGCTTCCTTTAGCAATCTCCCCTGCCCCTCTCTGTGTTGTTGGGTTTCCACCCCCAGAACTCCTCCTTCTGGCATGGGTCAGCATCCAAAGGCTGATTCAGAACACTCAATTCCATGTCAAATTTAATACTTCTAAGATGGGCAAGAATTCAACCCAGGATACAGGAAGCCATTGGGGCACTTTTGTAGGACTGTTTGCTGTGGATTTGTTAAGGAAACACGTGAAGTCTAAGGGGCTAAGACCTGCTTGATTATGAAGTCAGAACAGCAGTAGAGAGCCAGGACAGGGCAGTATGGTGGGCAGGGAGATGCCTAGACCTGGGCCTGGCAACCAGTCACTGACCAGCAATGCTCGCCATCTATCCACAGGGTTCCGTTAACATAAACAATGTACGTCCTTTGTCTCAGATCCAATCTGTGTTGGGTTTTCACTCCTGTCCAGAGTTGCCCAACAAGGCCCAGAACTCAGTGGCCAAAGCCAAAAGTTCATGATAGACATGGCGGGTGGCTGTGGGACTCCGTAGAGGAGGTTATAGGTGGAGGTCAAGTGGACAGTGGGCAGCATTGGCAGCATAGAGGAAGGGGAAAGAAGGGAGGTCAAGGGGAGTCAGAGACCCGAGTCAAGAAATTAAAAAAGTTGTTTATGGGACCAGAAACCCTAGGAGGATACTGGGAAGTCTAGGGAGTCTTCACAGAGTTAGGCGTATGTGTCTCCACCTCCTGCTTATGGCCAGATCTGCAATTGGATGTGGGCAGGAGATGGGGTGCAGAAGGGGGAGATAGAATGGGGTATAAGAACAGGAATATGGCCCTGATGTTTTCCTGAAGAAACCAGCTTTCTCGGGCTGGCAAGACTGCTCATTCAATAAATACTCAGGCTCACGCCATCCTAAGGAAGTAGGGTACATGGAACCAATTAGATTTGGCTCCCCTTTGGGGCCAGGTTGGAAATAAGAGGCAGGTTTGGTGTTTATGCCAGGGATCTTGCTCCTGTGCTCCCAGGCACTCTTAGAAGGACATGTGATTGCATGTAGGGTCCACCTGGATAATTCAGGAGAATCTTCCTTCTCAAGAGCCTTAATTTAATCATGTCTGCAAAGACTCCATAAAAGGCAGTGTTTATAGGTTCAGGACACATTATTCTTAACTTGATGCAGAGGTTGCCTAACCATGAGGTTCACTGGTTTACTCTCCCAGCCCTGTGGTGGTTGCTAGGTGTGCAGACTCTTAACACCAAGAATATGGGTCTTTTTCAAGCTCCCAAGGGATTCAGTTGTTAACGAGACTTGGGGACTATTGGAAAAGAGTTTGTCTCTACTTATGAGTTTAAGGTCCCCCTGAGAATCACTGCCTGGGGGCTGCTTGAGTTCAGAGATTTTCCTTCTCAGTTCTGAGGTCCTAGATAGGGGGGCCTTGTGAAACATGGAGGATGGTACGTGAATCTAACAGGCTCTCCCCACCACTGGGTGAATAACAGCATCCACACTACAGCAGGCAAGCTTGGAAACTGAAATGTCACTAAACCGAGACCTAGGAGCCCATCCAGGACAAGCCCATACAGGAGACCCTTCCTAAAACCCTCAGAGATGGGGTGTGGCCACCGTCTAGGTGGCTCATCCTACTACTGGGTTAGAAAGTGGACCCCTGCAAAGATGACACATTGAATACATTGTTCTTTCAGGATGCTTCAAAGGAGATTTAACAGTTTGGTTGCTTAATGAGCCTAGATGTTCCTCATGGCCCACAATTATTGATGAAGGGCCCACTCTGTGCCAAGCACTGTTGTGGGCGCTTGGGACCCACAAAAGACACAAATTTCTGGTACTATGGATTTAGTCTTCTAGGGGATAGGCCTTTTTAGACTGAACCCCTCTGTCTCCTGGTCAGGGCAGTCAGGATGAGAGCCCAGCGCACTGTCAGGACCAAGGGCTAAAAAGGACGGGATCATGTCATTCATGTATTTTGATTCCACCTGCCATCCCAGTTCCATGGAAGTGTCTTCTCCTAAGATGTTCAGTTTTTGTCTTGGCCACTCTGAATTCTAAGAGGGTGTCATTCAAGTCAGAAGGGATAGGTGTCTAAAATTCATATGCTCCATCACCAACTTCTGCAAGGATCAGCTAGGTGACCATGCATTGCTTCCATGGCACAGCTACCACCATAGCATTCATTGGTCATCTCTCTTCCCTGTGCCTCTGATATGGGTTAAGGAGGGGCATGTCCCAGCAACACTTCCACTAGCTTCTGTTCTGATAGGAGCCCTCCCAATGGGGGTGTGGAGCTTGAAGCCCAAGAGTACTCTACCAGCTCAGGGAGTACTCTACCAGCCATGGAAGAAATCATTCAGAGCACCTCCTTACATCCATGAAGCCCTAGCATGATGTCTGTGCTAGTCCTTCTTTTGAGGAAATTCTCCTTTATCCTTTGCTTCTGCCACATGATCTGTGTATCTACTGACCAACTACCATGCATCAGACACTGTTCTAGGCATTAGGAATATAGTAGTGAACAGCCCAAAGTTTCTACCCTTAGAATCTAGAGCAGGGAAAGGACACAGGATAGGACCAGGCACATAAGGACAGATATGAAAGCCAGAAGGTAGAACTGTAACCAAGGGTTGAAATCAAAGGCTTTTACAAGTGGTGACCCCTGAAGGGGGATGCAGGTGAGGATGAATTGCCCCAGGTGAAATACAGACAAAGCATTGGTGGGGATGGAGACTCTGATAGTAAATACAACGGACGGCAGAAGCAGCCTCTGGGATTCAGCGTTTTTCAGGATTCAGTGATTACAGGGTCAGCAATTCCAGCCCCCACCACACCAATCTTCCAGGATCTTGGGCATCCAAAGGACATGGAGAGGTTTCCAGAAGCCAACCTCAGAGAAGAGGTTTTGCAGGCTGCCAAGTGACTAAAACCATTCCAAGCTTTGCTGCTGTTACAGCTCAGAGGGGAAGGCAAAGACCTGGAGCTAGGTCCCTCACTGAGCTGTGTGAGTGTGGGATGTTAGTTAGGTCGTTCAGTTGCTACAGCTCCTGTTTGCAATATTGCTTGACTAGTGCTGTGCTGGCACATCTCAGCAGTTCTGGTGAGCATCTCCTGTTGTGTCTTCTGTTGTCTTCATGAGTTGTATCCCACCTATTGTCTGTCTGCCATGTACACCAGGCCCTCAGGGGTGGGAAGATGCCATCTTGGCCCTTCTGTTCAGGATAGGGGTCTATGTCTTCATTGATGGGAAGATGCCATCGTAGAAGCCTTTTGTTTAGGACTTCAAATCACTGGACACCACCTGGGGTGAGATAACCAGCTGCTTGTAACAGGGTGGTCCCCAGGAAAAGGAGAGGGTCTAGGTTCCCTGCTACACCCAAGGGAGGGTAGTGCTAATCAGGGAAGTAGAGATGTGGGAGGAGATTAAGGAGTAAGAAGGATGAAGAGCCGGGAGGAGGCACATGGAGCAGAGAGAGATGGGAAGAAATTGCATTTGCTTTTTAGACCTGGACTGGGTGAAACAGATGTGGTGAGAGACCCGTGGGGAGGTGACAATGGCAGCTTTTATCTTGATTTTGATTTTACTCTTTTCCTCCCAGACTTGCCTGACTGTTTGTGACCCCCTTCTAAGGGTCCCCGCCAGAAGGTGCTTTAGACTTGTGACAGGCTTTCCAGGTCTTGCTTTGGGCCAACACTGTTTGGCTGGACATTTGCCCACAAGGGGGATGGGTCATTTTAGATGCTAGATTTGGAAACTGTATTCTTTTTTTAAAAAAAGATTTATTTTTATTTATTTATGCATACAAGAACTGGTTTGAGGGCCAGAGGTATGGGGGGTGAGAGGATTTACCAGAAACAGAGTGTGAAGCAGAATAGTCAGATCTACTGAAATACACTGCTGAGGGGAGGAGCAGGTGAGATAGGAGAGTTCTGCTGCGCCATGTGGGTCACCTCCCTGGTCGGGGATTGAACTCTTGCTGCAAAAACTGCTGACAGCTTGATAGTGCTGAGACTTTAACCCCTGCACCACCTGGGAGGCCCAGTACATTTTTTTTTTAATTTTTATTATGCAGATAATTTAATTTTTATTACACAGAAAGGCATTCAATCTTGATTTTGCTATTTCTTAACTTTTTTTTTTTTTAACTTTGCGGTTTTGGGGTTTTTTTTTTTTTGGCCTATGAGTGGAACTGCACTTGTATGAGATACCCCACGCGTGGTAAATGATAGCTGAAGAGCTCTCTGTGTCTATATGTTATGTCTGTATGTCCTTTCTTGTGCCTGTCTTGGCCTCTAGAGTTTGTAAAATTGGTTTAGATAGTACCTATAGACATTGTGAAAAAAAAAATGTAATAGAAACTGGTACAAGTGTTTTGAGAACACATGATCTGGGATAATTTTTGGTTAATAGAAACTAACTTGCAATTTAATGGGTTGTTTTGAAAAATGCTTATAAGGTTGTATTGGGTATAATTTTTTTCTCTTTTTCTGGGTTATTGATGTTGGGTACATAGTGTCTTTCAAGTGTCAGGAAAATGGGAGTTAGGAAAATTAAAGATTTTTGGGAAAAAAAAGACTCCAATTGTGAGGTAAAAACTGAAGGTTATGGCTTGACTGTCAACATTGTACTACTGAACTGAGCCAGAGCTTTTAGAGATTGAATATTGTTGCTGCTGTTTTCTGATATTTATGGCAAAGCTTCCAAGAAATCCAAACTGAAGTAAAAATTTGCTTGTCTGTCATTTGGTTGATCAAAGGAAATTTTGTGGAACCTCAGTAGAGCTCCTGAGACACAACATAAAATAACTCCCTTTCCTCCTGGGAAAAGCCTTAGATGAATTTGTCCAATTTGGTTTACCTGGTGAAGTAAAACTGAAAGTGAAGCATTGTCACTTGGGAAAAAAGTAAAACTTTGGCATGTATAGAAATGTTAACATTGGAGCAGCACCCACCGCTGGGGCAGACCTGGCGTGCAGGGGAGCTCGTTACCGCATCGCCATTTTGCAGCAGGGACCCTTCTTGCTGGAGACTGTGTGAACCCAGCAGAAGGCTCACCGAGGAGACAGAGGTTAAGCTGGGAGGCTTGCCCACACCGGGCACCTTCTAACCTGCAGTTCCAGCCCAGAGGGGAGCAGCACCCACCGCTGGGGCAGACCGGGCGTGCAGGGGAGCTCGTTCCCGCATCGCCATTTTGCAGCAGGGACCTTTCTTGCTGGAGACTGTGTGCACCAGCAGAAGGCTCACCAAGGAGACAGAGGTAAGCTGGGAGGCTTGCCCATGCTGGGCGCCTTCTAGCCTGCAGTTCCAGCCCAGAGGGGAGCAGCACCCACCGCTGGGGCAGACCGGGCGTGCAGGGGAGCGCATCGCCGGCACCGGCATTTTGCAACAGGGACCCTTCTTGCTGGAGACTGTGTGAACCCAGCAGAAGGCTCACCGAGGAGACAGAGGTTAAGCTGGGAGGCTTGCCCACACCGGGCACCTTCTAACCTGCAGTTCCAGCCCAGAGGGGAGCAGCACCCACCGCTGGGGCAGACCCGGAGTGCAGGGGAGCGCGTCCCTGGCTCTGGCATTTTGCAGCAGGGACCCTTCTTGCTGGAGACTGTGTGAACCCAGCAGAAGGCTCACCGAGGAGACAGAGCAGGGACCTGTCTTTGCTGGAGACTTGTGAACCCAGCAGAAGTTCCCCAGAGGAGCCAGTGGTGAGCTGGGAAGGTCGCCCAAGATGCCGGCCAGTACCAGCAACACAGTGTCACAAGGAATACGGCAAATTAGAAAACAGGCAGTAGGGAGTAGAAAAACAACATGCAACCCAGCAACTCCTCAGCAAAATAGCACACCACAAAAAGAAAACCATCTACCAGATTGCAACGACAGTAACTTGGAAGAACTTCTGAGCCTTCCAGATAGAGAATTTAAAATTGCTGTGATTAAAAAACTGACAGAAGTCATAAAGGAAAACAATGATAAGGGGAAAATAATTAATGACCAGAAGAATGAAATTGAGTCCCTAAAGAGGGAAGTAAAAGAAATGCAGGAGATCAAAGAATTAATGGAGACGCTAAAGAACTCTGGGAAAAGCAGTGAAAGCAGAATAGATGAAATGGAAGAACGAATAAGTACTCTTGAAGACACAGAAATAAAAAGAACTAAAACAGAAAAGGAAGGAGAAGTACGAAGGAAAAAGACCGAAGAAAGACTTCGGGAACTATCTGACTCCATGAGGAAAGGAAATATAAGAGTTATAGGAATCCCAGAAGGAGAGGAGAGAGATGTAGGAACAGAGAAAATATTCATGGATATAATTGAAGAGAACTTCCCAAACGCTAAGAAGGATCTGAAAATTGATATACAAGAAGCAAGAAGAACACCAAACTTCCATGACGAAAGGAAAAATACAGCAAGACACATAATAGTAAAGCTCCCAAGAATCCAAGACAAAGAAAAAATAATGAAACTAACAAGAGGGAAGAAACAGATAACATTCAAAGGGAAACCAATCAGACTGACATCAGACTTCTCTGAAGAAACACTACGGGCAAGGAGAGAGTGGAGGGACATAGTCAACAGACTCCAAGAAAACAGATGCCAACCAAGAATACTCTATCCCGCAAAGCTCTCCTTCCTCTTTGAAGAAAGAATTAGGACCTTCCCAGACAAACAGAAACTCCGGAATTTCATTGCGACTAAACCCCCACTCAAAAAAATACTACAAGGAGTCCTAAAGCCAGAACCTCAGAGGGACGAATAACAACAAAAGAAGGCCAAAGAAAGTTATTAAAAGAATAAATAAATAAAATCAAAGGAAAGACAAACACAATGGCAAATACAGATGCTAACATATCAATACTAACTCTAAATGTAAATGGACTAAACTCTCCAATAAAAAGACACAGAGTTGCAGCCTGGATTAAGAAACAAAACCCAACCTTTTGCTGTCTCCAGGAAACACATTTAGCTGCAAAAGATAAAAATAGACTCAAAGTTAAAGGATGGAAAACAATTCTACAAGCAAATGGACCAAAAAAGCAGGAACAGCTATACTCATATCAGATAAAACAGATTTCAAACTTAAAAAGATAAAAAGAGACCCCAGTGGTCATTACATTATGATCAAGGGGATAATACTTCAAGAAGAAATAACACTCATTAACATATATTCACCAAACGACGGAGCACCAAAATATATCAGACAACTATTGGCATCTCTGAAAACAGACATCAGAGAAAACACATACGTAGTGGGAGACTTCAACACACCACTATCAACAATGGATAGATCAACAAGACAAAAAATAAGTAAAGACACTAAAGCTCTAAATAAGGATCTAGAGTGCTTAGGCTTAACAGACATATATAGAACACTAAACCCAAAAAAATCTGAGTATACATTTTTCTCAAGCGCACACGGATCATTCTCTAGGATCGATCATATACTGGGGCACAAGACAAACATCAACAGATACACCAAGATTGAAATC
The DNA here is from genome assembly GCF_014898055.3 of Talpa occidentalis. Lineage (NCBI taxonomy): Eukaryota > Metazoa > Chordata > Mammalia > Eulipotyphla > Talpidae > Talpa > Talpa occidentalis. The sequence goes on along the minus strand of NW_023602352.1, from coordinate 19,950 downwards.
ATACCAACCATCTTTTCTGACCATGAAGGCATCAAACTAGAAATAAACCATAAAGAGAAGGCAAGGTATTCTCCTACCTCGTGGAGATTGAAACCCACACTACTGGAAGTCCACTGGACTAACGAGGAGATAAAAGAAGAAATTAAAAAATTCTTTGAATTGAATGACAAGGAGGACACCAATTTCCTAAATGTATGGGATGCAGCAAAAGCAGTAATAAGAGGAAAATATATAGCAATAGATGCTCACATCAAGAAACAAGAAAGAACTCAAAGAAACAACCTAATCTCGAAACTCAAAGATCTAGAAAAAGAACAACAAAAAAGCCCCAAAACCAGTAGAAGAAAAGAAATAATAAAACCAAAGCAGAAATAAATGAAATCGAAACTAAAAAACAATCCAAAAGATCAATGAAACCAAGAGCTGGTTCTTCGAAAAAATAAATAAAATAGATAAACCCCTTGCCAGGCTCACAAGGGCAAAAAGGGAGAAAGCACAAATAAATAGGATAATAAATGAAAGAGGAGAAATCACAACGGACACAGCAGAAATCAAAAGAATTATTAATAACTACTATGAACAGTTATATGGAAACAAGTTTAACAATCTAGAGGAGATGGACAAATTCCTACAACTCTACAATCACCCAAAGCTAGATAAAGAAGAAATAGAACACCTAAACAGACCAATTACAAGCAGCGAAATTGAAATGGTAATCAAAAACCTCCCCAAAAACAAAAGCCCAGGACCTGATGGATTTACAAATGAATTCTACCAAACATTCAGAGACGAATTGGTACCTATCCTTCACAAACTCTTCCAAAAAATTGAGAAGGAAGGTATAATACCTAACACGTTCTATGAAACCAACATTACACTAATACCAAAACCTTACAAGGACAACACAAAAAAAGAAAACTATAGGCCAATCTCCCTAATGAACACTGATGCAAAAATCCTCAATAAAATTTTAGCTATCAGAATCCAACAGTGTATCCATAAGGTAATTCACCACGACCAAGTAGGATTCATTCCAGGGACACAAGGATGGTTTAACATCCGAAAATCAGTCAACGTTATCCAACACATCAACAAAAAGAAATATAAAAACCATATGATAATATCAATAGATGCTGAGAAAGCTTTCAACAAAGTGCAACACCCATTCATGATAAAAGCCCTTGAAATTATTGGGATACAAGGAACGTACCTCAACATCATAAAGGCCGTATATGACAAGCCAACAGCCAGTATCATTCTCAATGGTGAAAAGCTGAAAGCAATTCCATTAAGATCTGGAACAAGACAAGGATGTCCACTTTCACCACTGCTTTTCAATATAATACTGGAAGTCCTAGCCAGAGCAACAAAACAAGAGAAAGACATCCAAGGAATCCAAATAGGAAAAGAAGAAGTCAAACTATCACTATTTGCAGATGATATGATAATATACATAGAGAACCCCAAAAACTCCACAGAAAAACTAATTCAACTCATCAATCAGTTCAGTAAAGTGGCAGGATACAAAATCAACATGCAAAAGTCAGTAGCCTTCCTATATACAAACAATAAATCTGAAGAAGAAGAAATCAAAAAACCATCCCTTTTATTATTGAAACAAAAAAAATCAAATATTTGGGAATAAATCTCACAAAAGAGGTAAAGGACCTATACAAAGAAAACTATAAAACACTGTTAAAAGAAATAGAAGAAGACACAAAGAAATGGAAAGACATCCCCTGCTCATGGATTGGAAGAATAAACATTATTAAAATGGCCATCCTACCAAAAGCAATATACAGATTCAATGCTATTCCAATCAAAATTTCAATGTCATTCTTCAAAGAAATAGAACAATTATTGATGAAATTCATATGGAATCACAAAAAACCCGAATAGCCAAAGCTCTCCTGAAAAAAAAAGAAGGGAATGGAGGCATCACACTCCCAGACTTCAAACTCTACTACAAAGCCATAATCATCAAAACTGCATGGTATTGGAACAAGAACAGACATACAGACCAATGGAATCGAATAGAAAATCCAGAAATAAACCCACAGATTTATGGTCAACTAATCTTTGACAAAGGAGCAAAGACTATGCATTGGAGCAAAGAAAGTTTGTCCAATAAATGGTGCTGGGAAAACTGGGTTGCTACATGCAAAAGAATGAAGCTTGACCTCTACCTCACACCATATACAAAAATCAACTCAAAATGGATTAAAGAACTAGACATAAGACCTGAAACCATAAAATACATAGAAGGAAATATAGGCGAAACACTACATGATTTGCACATCAAAGACATCTTTACAGACACATCACCCAAAGCAGTGATAGTGAAGGCAAAGATCAACAGCTGGGACTACATCAAATTAAAGAGCTTCTGCACAGCAAAAGAGACAATAACAAAAACAAAGAGAAACCCCACCAACTGGGAGAAAATTTTTGCACCCAACACTAATGATAAAGGACTGATCACAAAAATCTGCAAAGAGCTGATGAGACTCAACAACAACAAAGAAAATAATCCAGTCAAAAAATGGACAGAGGAACTAAAAAGAAACTTCTCTGAAGAGGAAATGCGAATGGCCAACAGGCATATGAAAAAATGTTCAACATCACTTGCAATCAGGGAAATGCAAATCAAAACTACCATGAGATACCATCTTACACCAGTGAGAATGGCACATATTAAAAAAACTAGCAACAACAAATGTTGGCGAGGTTGTGGAGAAAAGGAACTCTTCTGCACTGTTGGTGGGAGTGCAAACTGGTCCAACCACTATGGAGAGCTGTGTGGAGATTTCTGGACCTACTAAACATAGAGCTTCCACAGGATCCAGCAATTCCGCTCCTAGGTATTTACCCAAAGAACACAGAAACATCAATTCCAAAGAACACCTGCACCCCTATGTTTATAGCAGCACTGTCTACAATAGCTAAGCTTTGGAAACAGCCCAGATGCCCAAAAATAGATGACTGGATCAAGAAGATGTGGTACATATATACCATGGAATATTACTCAGCATTCAAAAAAGATAAACACATGCAATTTGCAGCAACATGGATGACGCTGGAAGGGATCATGCTCAGTGAAATAAGCCAAAAAGAAAAAGAAAAATACCGGATGGTCTCACTCATAGCAGGGATCTAGAAAACTTAAATAAGGGACCAGGAAAATGAATAACTATAAGAAAGTGAAAATCAAAATCAACAAAAACTATGAACCAGAGACACTTTTTGGGGGGTGGGGGGCGGGAGGGGAGGGATTGGGGTCAGAATGGGGGGATTGCAATTGTATGGGAATATAAAAATAAAATTTATTAATTAAAAAAAAAAAAGAAATGTTAACATTGGTTTTCTGAAACTTTTATAAAACCTTTCATTACCTGATATGTATGTAAATTGTCAATTTCAGTTGTTGTCCTGCAATATTGTATGCTTCAAAGGTTTGATATCTGCAGAACTTATTTCTGAAGAAAAATTAAGGGGAAAAAGACTCAACTGATTCCAATTGGTGGAACTTTTGACAGTAAAAATTTCCTACAAAGGACTGAATAGACTATTGGAGACAAACTTGAAATAACACCAGTGATGTTTTTGCATTTTGTTTTGACTCAAAAAGTATTCTTGTTTTGACTGACCAGAAATCTGCAGCAATGTTGGATTTTTTTAAAACAGAGCTAACTTGTGTGTACATTTTCTTTCCCCTTGACACCAACATAGTAAGAAAAAGTGGTAGTAATTTTTACTACTCATGGCAGAGTTGATTTTTGCATGATTTCAGTAGGGATTTTTTTCTGCTTAAACTAGAGAATTGAAAACATGTTTCATTGTGTGGCTTTGATTGAAATTCTTCCAGGAAGTTGAATATGAACTGAACTAAGAAGAGGAGAACCCACTGCTTTGTTTGTAGGTTTCCAGAGACCTCCAAAGAAGGTGAGGAAGCTGCCTCCATTTCAGGACTGGACAACCCGGAAAAGGAAAAAGTCCTGGTAACCTTCAGACGAGGAAACCCCAGGTGGAGTGTAGAAAGACTTTTTCCTAAACCCTTCACTGAGGGGATGTCAAGAGCTCACTCTAATCTTATATGGAGTATTCCAACAAAGCCAGCTAAAATTGCTGTTTGGTTATTCTGCCCTGTGATTTTATGAAAAAATAGGTAAAATGGACTGGAAGCAGATTTAGTTTGCAAATATTTTGCTATACTGTTGGATAGAATTGGGATCAAGTTGGAGAGAAACTTGATTTTAGATAAGTTGCATCAGCTTTAAGATTGTTTGCTGTAATTTTTATATATTTGCTGTCTTGTTTTGGCTAATGCCTCCAGATATTTTTCTTTTGGCATAGACTGATGGAGTATTTTCCAGAAATGGAGGATTTTGTCATACTGGACATACATGGATAATGCCTGATGACTGACTGTTGTTTCTCTTGCACACAATGGAATCCTGGAAAAAACTGTCTCCCAAGTCTGCACTCTGAGATCTGTACCACCATAGATATGGTGGAATAAAATTAAAGGGGGGAATTTTAACAGGGTGGTCCACAGGAAAAGGGGAGGCTGCAGGTGCCCTGCCCCACCCAAGGGAGGGTAGAGCTGAACAGGGAGGAGAAGAAGCTGGAGACGAAACTGGGGAAGGAAGGAAGCAGGATAGGGAGCAAGAAGGAGACCTGGAGGTGAAGAAGTGAAGAAGCTGCACTTGCTTTTTGGTCCTGAACTGGCTGAAACAGATTTGGGTGAGAGACCCATGGGGAGGTTAACAATGGCGGCTTTTTTTTTTAAGATTTATTTATTTATAGAAGAATTGGGGTGCAGGCCAGAAGTGTGGGGGTGAGAGGATTCACCGGAGACAGAGAGGGGAACAGAACAGGCAGATTGAGTGAAATACACTGCTGAGGGGAGCAGTGGGCAAGTCAGAGAGGTCTGCTGCGCCATGTGGGTAGCTCCCTGGCTGGGGATTGAACTCGTGATGCAGAGGCTGCGGATAGCTTCATAGGTTGTGTCTTAACCCCTTGAGCCACCAGGGAGGCCCCAACAATGTCAGTTTTTATCTTGATTTTGATCTTGCTCTTTTCCTTCCAGACTTTTCTGACTATTTCTGATCCTTTTCTGTGGGTCCCCACCAGAAGATGCTTTAGACTTGTGACAGGCTTTTGGGCTTTGTTTTGGGCCAACCCTGTTTGGCTGGGCATTTACCCACGAGGGGATGGGTAACTTCAAGTGCTTGATTTGGAAACTTTATTCTTCCCCTTTTCTTTGTTGCACTGTAATTGTGGTAAAGTTCCTTCCCATTAACGTTCTTATGTTTTGTCTTCATGCAGCAGATGGTAGAACCTACGTAGAGCAGTCAGGTTTGGAGGTTCTGGGCTGCCTCTCTCCCTGCTCTGTAACAGCCTCAGAGACTCTTTGTTTTCCCATGTTTGCTAAGTAAATCCCATTATTGTTGTTGCCTGAAACTGAGTGGTCTTGCAATTGTGTGCACAGGTGAAGAACTCAGATAGTACCAGTAAAGTATGCAGGCACTGTCTTTGCCTAGTTTTAGTGCCCCTTATTGCCTCGTAGCAGAACATGCCATCAAGCAACAAAAGGTCAGGCTTGTGGGCAGAGAGCACTTGTCACAGTCAAGATGCCAAGAAAGTTCTTACAAGAAGGGAACATTCGATCAGAGATTTAGGGAAAACGAAAGAGAGAACCATTCTATCTGGGGAAGAGCCTGGGGTCAGAGGGAAGACCAAGTACAAAGGCTAAAAGTAGAACCATGCTCAGAATGCTCTTGAGTCACCACCCACCAACCACATAATTAGGGCTCTGACACTTGCTGGCTCAACCACAATACCCAACCCTGGTCACAGGTACCTGCAGTGTGTGTGCTTGCACATTTCCATCTAAACCAGTTGTTTGGGGGCTCTTTTCTCCTAGAGCAGAGGGAGAGGTGTCTTCCCCTGATTCTGGAACTGAAGCTTCCATATCTCCACCCAGGTGGTGAATAAAGTCAGTACACATTCATTTGCAAAGAGATGGAGAGGACAAGTTGCAATTTCTGTCACTGGTTCCAGCAATCCTTCAGACTGCTTCCGCACACCCCCCCCCTCCGCCCTTCCTTCCTAATTTGAGCTGGCTTCTGTATTATTTATATTTTCTGCTTATATTTTGACAAAACTTTCTGGTTTCCATGACACTCTAGAGGAATGATTGTCCTACTTGGGCTTCTCAATTGTTAGAAAAGTCAAAGAGCCCAGTCAGGAACTTGCCTTTGATATGCAAATTAACTATCCTAAGCCTGGGTCTCCCTGCCTGGCCCAGAGCTCCTCTGCCTTAATCATCCCAAGCATCCCAAGGTCTGTGTCAGGCAACTAGGGAACTTCCCTATAGTTTAGGGCCAAACTAATCAAGCCTAAATGGCCGCCTTGCCTTTTCAGAGGCAATCCCTCAGTAGAGGCTCTGTCTAGACTTCCTCCTCCTGCCTGACTCCTGTCCACCCTCATGCTTTCCCACGTGGTGTGGAGTGCTCTGCCTCCCGTCTCTAGGAGCAGTGGGTAAAATAAACTGTTTCAACTATTTTTTCTAAGCCTCTCTTAAGTCTTCTGTTGTGGCCATACTTGACTACACATCTTATTAAAAAACCCTAAGAAACATCTTTCTCTCACTTCCTGCTACAAGTCCTTCCCTACATGTCATACTCTTCAAGATGCATCTTGAATGTCACCATATTTAGAAGATATTCCACTAGCTCCTGAGAAGGCTTCCTGAAGTCTACAGCTCAGTAGCAAACTTCAGGCCTTTGGCTCAACATTCGGTGTGATCCAGAGGCCCCGGAAACATGCAGGAAGCTCTGGACAGCCCAGGTCAGAGAAGATTGCTCATGGAAAAAAATGGGGAAGAGGGAGAGAATATAATTCTTTACAGGAAAATATGGCAAATGTGGCAAAAACCTCACAAAGGGTGCATCCTTGTCCCAACTTACACTTCTAGGAGTCTATCATTTGGAAATAATCCTTAAAAACAAAACTTTCTGTTTAGAAGTGCTAATCATAGTGTTGTTTTAAATTTGCCTTGGTTCATAAAGTTACACATGCAGACAATGTAGAGACATAAGAAATGGTACAGAATTGCAAGAACAGCATTTCTCCATTTCCCGTTCAAATTTTCTAGTCTATTCTTTAGACATTAACTTCCATATCTTTAAATCGCATGCTTATATTGCTATTTCTTGTCTCATTTTTTGAAACATTTATTTATTCATGCATACAAGAACTGGGGTACAGGCCAGATGCACGGGAAGGTGAGAGGATCCACCAGAGACAGAATGGGGAACAGAACAGGCAGACTGACTGAAATTCACTGCTGAGGGGAGCAGCGGGCGAGAGAGGAGAGGTCTGCTGCGCCATGTGGTATCTCCCGGGAGATACCAGGATTGAACTATCTCCCCCGGGAGATAGCCGACCAGGATTGAACTTGTGCTGCAGAGGCTGCAGAGAGCTTCACAGTGCTGCGCTCAACCACCTGCGCCACCAGGGGAGGCCTTCTTGTCTCATTTTAAGCTTCATTTATTGTTGCCACAACGTAAGATGAAAATGCAGCCTCTTCCTTTCTTTGTCTCCAAGCCCTATACCCACTTCTAATTCCTTATGTTCCCAATGTATGCAGAATTATTGTCAACTGTATCACTATTCAGAAGTCATATAATTATGTCTGTATAAATGCTATTCACCAATGAACCTCATGGTACTGCAGTCATTATTCTGTTGGGAGCCTGCTGCTCTAAAGGGAGCTGGAGTTTTTGGAGAGTACCTGTTTACTGTGTATACAGAGTTCCGGGATGTTAGAAGCTCTGCAAACAGAACTTCTTCCCAGAATTGACTCCTGTTCTCGGAGGACATGCTGGCTTGTGCGTACTAACCAGGAAAACTTGTTTTCAGCAGTAACTTATTAATCTGTATAAGCAAAAACACAATTGTGTGCTATTTTCTCATTACTTTGTTCAGGTCTTTAACAAAAGCCTAGGCTGGGAGAGTGAAAGTGAGAACTGCTCTCGATGGCACTCTCCCTAGCCTCCCCCGATTGCAAATTCATTTAGACTCTTAGTCTTCATTAATGGCAGAGAAATTCATAGGCTGTCCTGTCCATGGCACTATTCCTTCCCTAGAACATCTTGTTTGCACTAGAGGTAGATTGTCATTGATTTCTCTAGGTACTGTCCCCAATTTTATCACAAACCTTTTTCCAGTTTTGATTGTATAAAAGCACATTAGATAATCTTTACAGCTTGAACCTCATAAGGAATAGAACCTCCAAGTCTGCTCCAGTCTGAATGGCTGGCCCTGCTGCCCAGGGTGTGACTTTCACCCAGGGACTGCCCTTCACCATCACCCTGAGCTCTCCTTTGCTCATTCTCTACCTAGAACTTCTCATTCTTGGACCCTATGTCATTCCCCTTCCTGATTCCCTTCGATGTTGTATAGGCTCATTCTCTAACAGCTTCTAGAAACCAACAGCGTGGGAGGTAATTGTTTTGAGAACTTGCATCTTTAATCTTCTCTTATACATGACTATGATAGTAACAGGGTAGTCCCCAGGAAAAGGGGAGGTTCCACGTTCCCTGCCCCACCAAAGGGAGGGTGGAGCTGAGCAAGGAGAAGAAAAAACTGGAGATGAGACTGGGGAAGGAAGGAAATAGGATGGAGAGCAAGAAGGAGACCTGGAGGAGGCACATGAGCAGAGAGGCATGTGAAGAAGTTGCATTTGCTTCTTGATCCTGGACTGGTAGAAACAGATGTGGTTGAGAGACCCGTGGGGAGGTTAACAATGACAGCTTCTATCTTGATTTTGATTTTGCTCTTTTCCTTTCAGGCTTGTGTTTTTTTAGTTTGTTTGTTTGTTTGTTTTTAAGATTTATTTTTTTATTTATACAAGAACCGGGGTACAGGCCAGATGCGCAGGAGGGTGAGAGGATTCACCAGAGAAACAGTGGGGAACACAACAGGCAGACTGATGAAATACACCGCTGAGGGGAGCAGCGGGCGTGACAGGAGAGGTCTGCAGCGCCATGTGGGACCCTCCCCAGCTGGCCTGGATCGAACAAGCACTGCAGAGGCCGGAGACAGCTTCACAGTGTTGCGCTCAACCGCCTGTGCCACCAGGGGAGGCCCTAGGCTTGTTCGTTTTTGACCCTTTTTTTCTGGGTCCCCACCAACAGGTGCTTTAGACTTGTGGCATTCTTTTGGGCCTTGGTGTGGGCCAATCCCATTTGGGTGGACTTTTACCCATGAGGGGATGGGTAACTTTAGAGGCTTGATTTAAAAACTATATCCTTTGTCTTTTCTGTATTGTACCTTAATTGTATTAAAGTTTCTTTCCATTAAAGGTCTTATATGTTTTGTCTTGCTGTGGCGGATGGCAAGACCTATTTAGAAGGGTAGGTTTGGGGGTTCTGGGGTGTCCCTCTCCCTGCCCTATAACAGGACTTAGTTGGATATAGAGAGCCAATTTGGAGATCCGTTTCTTCCAATTATTCTGAAGATGTTTCCTTCTTCCAGAGTTACTATCAAGACATGAAAACATCTAATTGATGATCATTTTAAAAATAGAATTTGTTTTTTCCCTTTCTATTTAGGAATTCATAAATTGTTTCCTTTTTTATTCAGAGCTAAACTCATTGTGATGTTCTTTGGAGTTGGTGAATTTTCATCAGTTGTGCAGATCACTTGTGTTGGAGGTGTTCTTTTTCTGGAGATTTATGTTTCTGGGAAATTTATTGAATTGTTTCTTTGGTATATCTGTCTTCTATATTTTCTCTTTCTGATATTTCTGTTATTTAAACATTAGACTTCTTGTCTTAGATAATAAATTTGAGGTTATTTTTTCCCTTATATCTTCTATATTCTTGTTGAACTTTGTACTTCTGGGATCATATTTTTATTTTTTAAGACAAATTTTTCTCTGAATAATTTCATACCTTTTAAAATATAATATTCTGTTCTTGGATCATGGATGCCGTATCTTTCTGAGGATATTTATAAGTTCATTTTTTATGAAATTTTTCTTTTTTTTTTTTAAAGATTTATTTATTTCTTTATACAAGCACTGGGTACAGTCAGAAGCACGGGAGGGTGAGAGAATTCACCATAGCCAGAGCGGGGAACAGAACAGGCGGAGTGACGAAATACACTGCTGAGAGGAGCAGCGGGCATGGCAGGAGAGGTCTGTCGCGCCATGTGGGACCCCGCCGGAGGCCGGGGATCGAACCTGCGCTGCAGAGGCTGCAGGCAGCTTCGCAGCCCAGTGCTCAACAGCTGTCCCACCAGGGGAGGCCCTGAAATTTTTCTTTCTATACATGGTTTCTGCCTCCTTTGAGTTGCTTGTTTGCCTCTTAGTTTTGATCTCTTGACTTCCCATAGTAAGCTTTCCTCAAAGGCTCAGTGATCCTTGATCATCCATTCACATTTAAAAGTGGAGAAAGTAGAACAAAGGATTTTCAGTTCCAAACATAATACAGAAATAGGCATTCTACTTACTTTTACACAAAGTAAAAGTACAAAACTGTAGAAGTACTGCAAAACTGTAGAAGTTATATCTAAAGTACTATGGGGATCTGGTCTTTGAGAGAAGGGAAACACAGTCGGTAAACTCATTCATCCCATCCCTCTAGTAACACTTTCCAAACCACAAATTGTTGCTGAAATAGGAGGTATTGTTTTTATTGGATGGAAGAAATGGAGATTAGCATTCAGAGCTGCTGCAGCAGATAGAATTTCTGGGCCATATTTAACACAGAGAGGGGACTATGTAGAACAGGAAACTTAGAAATCTGCATAGTGATTCATTTGAGTCATTAGCCAAATTCTAAGCTGGAATGATCAGGGTAAGACTCTGTGAGGCCAATTAGAGAATAATGACTGAGAAATTGAGCTGAATTGAGATTTCTGAGGTCAGACAGTGTGGAATTCTAGTGAGTCCGAGACCTGGGACATGACGGTGAGGGAAATTGGACATGGGGGACTGTCATGTCCAGCATGCAGCAAATCTTTATTTTCTTAGTGCTCATTATATACTATTTTAATTGCAGCAGGTGTAACATCAAAGCATACCATATAATGATAACATGTGTGAGTGATTAGTCTATTTTCTTGCTATTATCTATTTACTTCAGACAGTAGGGTACCAGGTGGTTAGTTCTCACACACATAATCTTATCGCCCCCTAGCCAGAGCCTGGGAAGTTCGCTCATTATTTTTGTTGTTCTCAAACTGTGGAGATGTACGCAGGTCACTTCCAGGCTCTCAACACCAGGTCCTTTCACCTAGAGGTTTTCCTCCGAGATACATGTGTTTTCACATGCCTTAGGGACTCGGGTCAAGGCCCTTCTGCTCACTGCACAGGGTCTCTCCATTTTGTTATTCTCAGACTGTGGAGATGTAGAAGCCTGACTCCATGCAGGTCACTTTCCAGGCTCTCAACACCAGGTCCTGTCACTCAGAGGTTTTCCTCTGAGACACATGTTGTTTTCACATGCCTTAGGGACTCGGGTCAAGGCCCTTCTGCTCACTACGCGGGGTGTCCTCCAACAAGACAGAATTGGGAAAAATTGCCATTTGAAATAGCCCACAGAAAAAAAAAAACTTGCTATATGCCAAAACATTCAGATGGACTACCACATAGGTAAACGAAACACAACAGAACAAAAAATAAAGCTCTTTAAAGAAAAACATGGTCTAGTCACATAATAATATAGCAGAACAATATACAGCATGCTACCAAAAATTACCTGGAATAAGGAGAAGCGGGAAGTCTATAAAGAGAGAAAAAGAGCCAATAGAACCCAACTCAAAGATAACAAAGATGTTGGGATTGGAAGACATGATGTTTAGATCTGGTATCATAAGAAATTCAAGGAGCAGATAGGGACTCTGCACAGAAAGTAAAGAGTGAAAAAGAAAAAAAAAAGGGAATTCAATAATGAAAAAATATAATACCTAAACTTTAAAATTCAGAGACTGGGCTTAAGAAGAAAAAGAATAGTACAAAGGAAAGGATTAGGAAACTGAGGCCAAAAAACCCCCAAACTAAAGCACACAAAGACAGACAGATACACACATGAACACACACACACGCACACACACACATATAGAACCTCAGTGTCCTGCGGGGATAATGTCAAGCACTCTTAAGAAGCATATAATTAGAGTCACAGAAAGGAGTGACATTGGAACAGAAAAAGACATTTGAATAACCAAAATTTTTCCAAACTCCTCTCCACACGCACACACACACACACACACACACACACACACGTTTGCTGAGATACAACTGACATATAACATTGTATTAATTTGAAGTACACTACATCCTGATTTTGGTGCACTACACACACACACACATACACATATTTACCACAATAAGTTTAGTTAACATTCAATATGTCACATAGTCACACAATTTTGTTTCTTCTATGAGGTCTTTTAAGGTTTATTCTCAGCAGCTTTCAAATGTATAATACAGTATTAATAACTTTGGTCACTATGCTGTATATTACATCCATGGAACTTATTTATCTCTTAACTGGAAGTGTGTACCTTTTGTCTACTTTTACCCATTTCACCTATCCCACCCCCTTACTATGACAACCACTAATCTGTTTTCTGTATCTATAAGTTGGTATTTTTTTAGACCCCACATGTAGGTAAGATAATACAGCATTTTTCTTTCTCTGACTTATTTAACTTAATATCCTCTGGCCTCCACCAGAAGGGAAGTAAATGGGCCTTCCCCCTTCTATCCTGCTGCTTTCCAGGCTGAAAGATAGCTGTTCAGGTTTTTCTAGAAGAAAACATGACTATCTGCTCTGACTAGAAGTGACTATCACATCCCCTTCCTATCAGGGAAGAAATCTTTCACACAAGAGATTCATTTCTTGCTTTTAGGAAGAAAGAGAAAGGTGTTTGATCAAAATTAACAGGCAACTATAAATCAGAGACATTCTGCAGGAGAAGGGAAGGAAAAGGGGTCAAAAAAGGGGAGGAAAGGGACCATAGCGATGGGTGAATTGGTGGTGGGAAATTTATGGGGACTACACTTGAGAGGAGAAAGCAAATATTGTATAACAATGAACAATGGTGTAAAATATTTTTTATATATATAAATTTAAATTATAAAAAAGGTGTTTAATTTAGCCATCTTTGAAGTAGATGTCCTTTTGACAAAGATATCTTCAATTTCAAGAAAAGTTAACTCCAGAAGATTGTAATATACCAGCTTTTCTTTTATCTTTATCTTGTGTTGCATCGGGCAACACCAGTCTGACAAAGACACAGGAGTCATGGAGCAGGCTGCACAAGGCAGGATGCTGCTGAGAGCAAGATCCTGGCCGTTTTTATTGATAGAATAATCATAGAGCATCAGCTACATGCGTTAGGAGAACAAGGAGAAAAGGACGGGTGAAACTCAGAAATGTTATCTAGGGCTTGGGGGACACGAGTCTGCTGACCATGTTATCAGCTTGATGACCAAGTGTTGTCATTGAAACTAGACCCCAGACTCCCAGCCATGGTCCTAATCTTATCAACAAGGCATTCCACTGATTAGTTTCTGGGGTCTCTTGTCATATATCGGTCCTCGGCCCCCAGGGCGTTCCCGGTCATACCTCGTGATGTATGAGTTGGGAGTAAGTTTATGCATCCGTCCTCAGCCCCCTGGGCATTCCTGGTCATTATTCTTGATGCGTACCCTTCCCAGAGACATTAAGCTTTCTGCTCTTGATTGATATAAAAGGCACCTTGTAAGGTTTGGCTCATATGACTGTGACTGGACAGCTCTGACATTTGTATAGGAATGTAGAACTGCAGGTAACCATAATGGTGGCTGAACAGGCCACTATAGTATAGTAGACCCACAATCTTGGTCTTCAGAAGCTCCCATCCTTATACCCTACTATTAATCTGTCCTCATCCAACTAGGAAATCAGAAAACCTAGTGCTCAACAAACACCCTTTGCTCCAGCCATATTGCTTCTTCCTAATAGTTTCTTTTCTCTGCTCCCAAGAGGAAATATTCTATACCTGGAGAGTCCTGTACCTTGGGACAAAACTGGAACACCCTTTGAACATTGGAGACCAGAAAAGACTGCAACAGAAGGGACATAAAGAGATTCAAGTCTTACTGACAAGAGGTGAGTGGAGAGAAAGACCTGAGTCTGAGTCAGAAGGCTGTGGTAAAAACTGTTGTGTAACTGCTCAGCCAGGGGTCTTGGGAAGGAGAGAGCTGAATGGAGGCATACAACCTTGCATGAGGGGAAATTTATGCAGAGGAGTTGGGGTGCTCTCCACAGGTGAGGCCACATCCTAGTAAAAAGAACAAAGACAGAGTGCCAGATCACCGTTCCCTGCCCCACCCCATGGGACTGACACTGACCTCATGAAGAGTACTGACAGTACTGCACATACTGAGGAACCTTGGGTCTGGAACCCAAGAGAGAAGGGATGTCAGTGGTGCCACAAATTGAGCCAGCCCGCTCTACCTCCCAGTACACTTGCACAGAGATACACAACTCCAGGTCCCTCCAACAACCTGTGACTCATCAAGGGAAAACTGATTTCAGACAAAAATCTAAAATCAAATAAAGTAGAAGTAGTTTGATTCTCTAAGTTATTGCTATAGATGTTACCAGAACCCAGCTGCCTCAGCAATGGGAGCCTGCTGCTCCACCACAAGTGGGTTGTGGCACTTGTTCCTCAGAGCTCAGTAACTGCCGTTTTGTCAGTTGTGGCAGTTGCTCCTTGTAGGTAGCGTGTACTTCCTGGATTGTGGAGTGGACCAGTCAGGTGTGAGCAATGAGCTGATTGGTGCTAAATGGTCCAATCAGCTTTTGTTACCAGGACTCAGACTCCCACGGCAAGTCAGTTGTGGCAGTTGCTCCTAGAGCCCTTTTATGTAAAGCGCACTTCCTGGGTTGTAGAATGGACCAATCAGGTGCTATGGGCTGATTGGTAAATTGTCCAGTCAGCCACAGGATTGAAAAATGTTCCAATCAAGCTTGGACACCCCGAAAGAGGATATAAGCCAGGGTCGGAGGGAGCTGAGGGGAGAGACAATGCCAGCCCCCAGAAGGAGAGAGAAGACACCAGCCCCTGGAGAAGGAGAGACAATGCCAGCTCCAGAAGAGGAGGGGAATGACGCCAGCCCAGAGATGACAACACCAGCCCCTGAAGAAAAGAAGATGGTTCCAGCCTCCAAAGAAAGAAGAAAAGAAGCATCCAGCAGCTGATCTCCAAGGAGGGAAGAGAAACCAAAGGACTCTGTCACAGACTGGGCCTCAGTCCTGTCTCTGACATTGCCTGAAAGTAGCACCAAAGGCCCTGGGCCTGGTCTCTCAAAGAGCTTTTAACACTGGAAGTCTCTGACACCGCCTCTAAGGGACCAGCAGTGGTCATTACTCATGGCTAGTTGTCCAGCACTCCTGGTGACCAGTGGTGACCATCACTGACGGTATCTGGGTAAGATAGCCAACCACTTACAGATACAGTAAGCTCTTTGTTTCCCCTCTTTTTAAAGTAAACCCCATGGTTATTGTTCCTGAAGTCTAAGTTCTCTTGTGATTATGCACACAGCTGAGTACCCATAGACAGTGACCTGTCCTCTCATCGTGCACTGTCCTTTGTTAAGCTATAGGTCTTAGTTTTGGTTTTGGGCCTTTTGGATTTTTGCAACTTTTTGGTGGCTCTGAGTTTCAGAGCCTGGGAAAGTGGGTGGCCGTTCCATCTTTCCATCTAGCCTCCTGCCTTGTTGTCCTTTTGTGGCCCTCTCCACCCCTGTTTCAGTAGATACTTTTTTTTAAGTAGGGAAATTTACAGCAGCAGAATGAGAATGAGCAGACAAAAAATATGACACATGACACCTTGAGACCTCAAGGGACTAGGACATCACAAGGGGAGAACAACTCTCCAGAATCCAACCACTAACACATGGAAGATTTCATCATCCTACAAAGAGTTCAAAATTGTTACAGTAAACAAAAATCAAAGAGATGAAAGAAAACACAGGAAAGCAAGTCAAAGTGATACTGAAATAGGGGTAGACAGGGCAACAAGGCAGGAGGCCAGATGGAAGGATGGAACGGCCACCCACCTGCCTGGGCTCTGAGACAGGAGAGCCACCAAAAAGCCCCAAAAAACCAAGACCAAAACCAAGGGCTATAACAATACAACACCCACACAATAGGGCCTATGGGCTATAGTCTAACAAAGGAGAGTGCCTGATAAGAGGACAGTTCACTGTCCGTGGGTTCTCACCCGCACGCACAATTGCAAGAGACCTTAGACTCCAGGAACAACAGCCATGGGGTTTATTTACAAACAGTGAAAACAGAGTTTACTGTACCCACAAGTGGCAGCTGCTCACCCAGGTACCAACCACAAACAGCTCTTTGAGACATCAGGCCCCGGACCTTTGGTGCTCCTTTCAGGCAACGTCAGAGACAGGACCCAGGCCCAGTCCGTGATAGACTCCTTCGGCTTCTTGCCCCTCCTTGGAGGGCAGCTACTGGATGCTTCTTTTTCCTCTTTCTTCGGAGGCTGGAACCATCTTCTTTTCTTCAGGGGTCTGGCATTGTCTCTCCTTCTTCTGGGGTCTCTTGCCATCATCTCCTTTTTCTGAGGGTTCTGGATCATCTCCTTTTTCTGTGGGCTCCTGGACGTCTCCTTTTTCTGGGGGCCCCCTTCGCTCCCTCCAACCATGGCTTATATCCTCTTTCACCCACAAGTCTGATTGGACAATTTAGCACCAATCAGCTCACAGCTCACATCTGATTGGTCTATCACAAATGGCAGTTATTGAGCTCTGAGGAGCAACTGCCAAACTGACTTATGGTGGGGCAGCAGTTTGAAAGGACAGCACTGTCCTGCAGGCTCCCACCACTAAGATGGCTGGGTTCCGGTAACAACAAGTGGCTAGTTATCTGACCCAGACAGCATCAGTGATGGTCATCACGAGTCACCAGGAGTGCTGGACAGCACTGGCCAGTAGCGATGGCCACTGCTGGTACCTCTGAGATAGTGTCAGAGACACCAAGTGTTAACAGCTCTTTGTGAGTAAGTTGGGCTTTACCAACCAAAAACAGTTCTTTGAGGCACCAGGCCCAGGGCCTTTGGTGCTCCTTTCAGGCAATGTCAGAGACTGAGGGCCCAGTCTCTTGACAGAGATCTTCAGCATTTCTTCCCTCCTCAGAAGTCAGCTCCTGGATGATTCTTTCCTTCTTCCTTCGGAGGCTGGCATCCTCTCTCTTCTTTGGGTGCTGGCATTGTCTCCCTTTTTAGGGGGCTGGCATCATTGCTCCTTCAGGTCCCTCTGACCCTGGCTTATATCCTCTTTCAGAGTGCACCACCCACAAGTCTGCTGGGCCATTTTTCAATCCGGTGGTTGATTGGACCATTTAGCACCAATCAGCTCATAGCTCATACTTGATTGGTCCATTCCAAGGTTCAAGAAGTGCACTATTACATAAAAGGTCTCTGAGAAGCTACTGCCACAACTGACAAAAAGGCAGTTACTGGGCTCTGAGGAGCAACTGCCACAACTGACTAGTGATGGAGCAGCAGGTTGAAAGAACACCACTGCTACAGTTGGCTCCCACCACTAAGGCAGCTGGGTTCTGGTGATAATGCAAGGGGACTCAGAAAAACTAATCAGACATAACAAAATTCATAAAAACAAATGACTTATCTGAGAAATATAGTTAATGAACAGAAAATAGAAATTGAATTAGAAAATAGAAATTTAAATTAGAAAATAACAGTGATTCAGGATATAAAAAGCTCAATAATGGGGTAAATTATTAGAGAAATTTGTGGAAGCAGACTACATTAAATGGAGGATTGAATGAGTCACCTTGAAGATTATAATTCACAAATTGCCCAATATGGCAAGGAAGGAAAAAATGCAAGGTAGACTTTGAGGACTCTTTGACTCCATTGGAAAGGTAATGAAAGGATAATGGGTATCTCTGAATGGGAAGAGAGACAGAAGGGAACAGAGGTTATTCAAAGATAAGAGGAAAACCTCCCAACCCCCGGGAAGGAACTAAATATGCAAGTCCACCAAACTCAAAGAGCACTTGGTTAACTAAGTATAATGACACAAGACACATTGTAGTGAACCTACCAAGGGTTAGAAGAAGAAAGAATATTGAAGGCAGCGGGAGGGGGGAGTAAGCAACTAAGAAAGGCACACCCATTAGGATTACATCAGACTTTTCAGCAGAAGCCCTACAAACAAGGAAAGAATGGAATGACAATTTCAAAATACTTAAAGACAAAAACTATTAGTTAGAAATACTATATCCTGCAAGACTCTCTTTCAGATATGAGGGAGAAATAAAGGCCATCCCAGACAAACAAAAGCTGAAGGAGTTTGCAAATGCTAGACCTTCCCTATAATAAAGTAAAAATCAAAATCAACAGGCAACTATAAACCAGAGACACTCTGCAGGGGGCTGTGGAGTAGGATCAAAATAGGGGTGGGAAGAGCACAAGGGACCATGGTGATGGTTCACAGGTGAATGGTGGTGGGACTTTCACAGGGCTATAACCAAGATGAAAATGCATACATTATACAAAAATGAAAAGTGATGTAAAAATATATAAAATAATAATTAAAAAAGAAATGTTGAAAGGAACTGTCCTATCTAAATCAAATGGAAGAAAATCCATAAAAAAATTGAACAAAGGAATAAGTATAACAAGAAAACAGAAGACAAAGTGGCAGCAGCAAATCCTCATGTGTCAATAAGCACCCTAAAAATAAGTAGATCAATCAAAAAGCACAGAGTAGCTGGTTGTATCAGAAAATAAAACCCAACTTTCTGCTATCTGCAGGATATCCATCTGAGCTTCAAAGTAAACATAGATTCAAAGTAAATGACTGGAAAATAATTCTATAAGCAAATGGGATGCAAAAAAAGGCAGTGACAGTCATATTTACATCAGATAAAATAGACTTCCAGCTTTAAAAAAATAATATGAGATATGGATGATATTATATAATGATTAAGGAATAGATATATCAGAAAGGCATGACACTCATCAAATGAAAGAGTATCAAAATATAAAAGGCAACTATTAGCAAATCTAAAAATACACTTGGCAGCAACACAATAGTCATACAGGGATTCATTTTCATCAATGAATTTCAACAATGAACAGGATAAACCAGAAATAAAAACAATAAGGAAATAATTTCCTTAAACAAGGAATTAGACAATATGGGTTTAAATAACATTTGTAGTACACTGCTCCCCAAAGAAACTGAGCACGCATTTTTCTCGAGTACACATAAAACATGTTCAAACATAAACTACACAATTGGGTCACAAAGCATCAATAAATTCATGAAGTTTGAAATTATGTCAAGTACCTTCTATAATCACAAACTAGAAATCAACAACAATAAGAAACTTGGAAAAACCCTAATGTGTGGAGACTGAACAAGTTACTACTAAATGACTATAGGGTTAATGAGGAAATCAAAAGAAAATTAAAAAAAATACTTGTAGACAAATGAAAATGAAGATTGAGATATTAGAACTTATGGGATGCAGTGAAAGCAGAAGCAATAAAGAAAAGTACAGCAATACGGGCCACACCAAGAAGCAAGGAAATTACCAGTTAAATAATAAATAATATAATATTAGACCTTAAAGAACTAGAAAAGAAAAACAAAATGAAACTGAAATCACTAGAAGAAAGAAAATAACAAAAATTAGCACATAAATAAATGAAATACAAATTAAAACAAAGTTCAAAAGATCATGAAACCAAGAGCTGGTTCTTTGAAAAGATAAACAAAACAAACAAACCTCATGTTAAGTTCAGAAAAGAAAGGGAGGAAGCTCTAATAAATAAACCAGCAATGAAAGATGAGAAGTTACAACAGCTTAGAAATACAGAGACTCACTA
>NW_023602351.1:0-13184 GCF_014898055.3 Talpa occidentalis | reverse complement strand
AAAATACCGGATGGTCTCACTCATAGCAGGAATCTAGAAAACTTAATAAGGGACCAGGAAAATGAATAACTATAAGAAAGTGAAAATCAAAATCAACAAAAAACTATTGAACCAGAGACACTTTTAGGGGGCGGTGAGGGAGGATTGGGTCAGAATGGGGGGCTGCAATTGTATGGGGAATATAACAATAAAAATTTATTAAAAAAAAAAAAAAAAAAAAAAAAAAGTAGTAGGTGTATTATACCTAATGATCCAACAATTTCTCTTCTTAGCATAAACACACCAGAAATGTGGATATATATATATTTACCATAAAGATTCATATAAAAATATTCATAGTAGTGTTAACTCATAAAAGTCCAAACTAGAAACCACCCACAATTATTAACAATAAAATGAATAAATAAATTATGGTATATTCACACAATAGACTTTTTTTTTTTACACTGTTTTTCATTTTTCAATAGAATTGGATTTCCCCTAAGGTGTAGTCCCTGTTGTTCTCCCACCACCATAGCACCTGTGAACTATCACCATAGTCCTTGTGCTCTGTCTTCCTACCTACCCCCTGCCTATATGCCTCAGATCTATGGTCAGCTTGCAATTTCTGTCTTTTTATTGACCTTTTTGTTCAGTTTCTCTATATTCCACATATAAGTGAAACCATCTGATATTTATGTTTTTCTTCTAACTTATTCTGTTTAGTATAATCCCTTCCAGCTCCATCCATGTTACTGTAAACGGCATGAGTTTATCTTTTTGATCACCAAGTAGTATTCCACTATACAATGGAATTTTATGGCAATGAGAATGAACCACTTACAAATGCATGCAACAACATAAATGGATTTCGCATTAAAGTTAAGTAACAAAAAAGACACAAATGAGTATACATGAATGATTAATGATATAGTTGAATATGTCAAGTAATCTATGGTGTTAGAAGTCAGGAAAGTAGTTACCTTCTGAGAGAACAGATACAACAGTGATTGGATGAGGGCAAGAGGAAGGTTTATGGTATGCTGGCAGTGTTATCTTTCTTGGTTTTAGGGATGGCTATACTTTGAATACCCTTGAAAGTGTATACTTAATACTTATGTACATTTTTTCCATGTATATTACATAATTTTTTTTAAAAGTTCCTAAAAAAACTGAATAGTGGGTTAAACAGCAAATTAAACTAGCTGAATCATGAATAATGAAAGAGAGCTTTAAAAATATCCATAAAGTGGGGTCTCCTGCTGGCACAGTAGTTAAAGTTTCAGCGCTATCAAGCTATCACCAGCCACTTCAGCATGAGTTCAATCGCTGGCCAGGGATCTAACCCACATGGCTCAGCAGACCTCTCCTGTCTCACCCTGTATTTAGTAAAACTCAGCAGTTTCAGTAGATCTGCCTGTTCTGCTCCCCACTTGTCTCTGGTGAATCCTCTCATCACCTACACCTCTGGCCTACACCCCAGTTCTTGTATACATAAATAAATGAAAATAAATCTTAAAATACATAGCTATAAATCAGGCAGGAAGTCACAGAAAAAAAAGATATTAATGAAAGCACAAGACAGAGTGTAAAGATCAAGTATAAGTCTAATTGGAATTACAAAGTAATAAAGAGAATAGGGAAGAATGAACATTTAAAGAGGTAACAACTGAGAATTTTCCAGAATTGTCATGATACAACAGCCAAATTTAAAATGCACAATAACACAAAGTAGGATAAATAAAAAGGAAACCATTCCTAATAAATTATTGTGAAACTGCAAAATCATAAAGACCAAGAGAAAACTTAAAACCAAATACAGATAAAAGATGAATGACCTACAAAGGAATGAAAATTAGATTGACTCCTTTTTTATCAAAATTTGCAAACTCACAGAGAAATCAAAAACAGTAAGATAAAAAAACCTATTACACTACCCACCAGAGTCAAACTGTTAGCACTTTGGCTGATCACTCAAAGTTTTTCTAAAGATACACATGTTCCCTTTTCAGAAAATGTATAAAGTGGCTGCTAATAACAGGATCCTTTATTCCAAAATTCTTTATCATGCATTTCCAAGGAACAAGAACATTCTTTTATTTGACTACAATACCATCACCTCATCTAAGATAAAATTAATTCACTAACATTACCCTAATAGAGTCTGGATAAAATTTTCCCAGTTATCCTAAAAACATCCTCTAAGGCTTTTCTTTTTACTTATCCAGAATTTTATCAAGATCTATGTATTAATTTTAAATTCACTTCTAGCTCTTAAATCTCTCTCAATTTAGAAAATTTTCACATCATTTCCTTTAGTTTTTCTTGACATTAAACCATTTGAAGAGTGCAATTCAGTTATTCTGAAAAAATATCCCACATTCTGGATAGATTTGACTGTTTTCCTCATGATTACAGATCAAGTATGTCTAGGAAAATACCATTTAGATGAACCACAATATGCATCTAGAATTCTCACACTGGCAATTCCAATTGTATCATTTTTAAATTTTTTTCTTTGTAATTAATAAATCACCTGCTAGGTGATATTTTCTGGCTCTAGAGTACATTTTTTAATTGCACCTCTGGAAGACAGAGGAAGGTACTTAGTACAAAGACAAAAGTACAAAGACAAAAAAGTAGTTATTAAAGTAGAAATGTATTGCCAACTGAAATATCATGTAAGAACAAAAGCAAGATAAAAATTATTATTTTATGCGTCAGTAAAAAATAACTGACAGAAAGACAATGTGTACACAAAAAGAATTCTTTGCACAGAGATTTGTTTTTTATAAACTTGTCAGGAACTTAACATTTTCAGCACATCTTGAAAATGTACTTTACCTGCCATCTCTTCTGAGGGCAAAACTGATGCCATCTTTCTGGAAAGGAAGCAGCTTTGCCCTTAGTTTTTCAGGCAAAAAATCCAGCGGTTTACAAGATTCACTTCTCTCACAAGAAGACTGACTGAGTATAACAGACTTTTTTATGTTACGAACTATAGGCATGATGATCCTGAAAAATAAATCACAACAGGTTGGGGGGGGGGGTTCAAACAATTATTACTAAGTATAAGAGAGAATTAAACATAAATAACAACATTAAAGTACCGATCAGTTACCTTTATATACTATCTATGTAGATATGAACTTGTTAAATCATGTTTCCAGAGTAAATTATCAAGAAAATTCAAAGAACTTAGGCAAAATATGTATTTAATGCACTACCTAGTAATTCAGTATTCTCTCTTTCATTTCTAATTCTAACTGGGCAATTGTGTAGCCATTTCTTGTTTCAAGCAATAAATGTATTACTGAAAGTTGCAAATCAACTAGATTTTACAAATCAAATAAACTAATTAATGATGAATTAATATAGAAAGAGGAATACTTTCATAAGTACACCTTTTCATATCATGCCAGATTTCTAAAAGTGGGGTAAAATTGCATTTTAAAAATTATTAAATACAAACACATTAGTACCAAGTTTATAATGATTAAATTAACTCTAAGTTGGGGCCTCCCTGGTGGCACAAGGGGTTAAGACTCAGCACAATGAAGCTACGGGCAGCTACTGCAGCATGAGTTGGATCCCCGGCCAGGGAGGTGACCCACTTGGCACAGCAGATCTCTCCTGTCTTGCCTGCTTCTCACTTCAGCAGTGTATTTCAGTAGATCCACCTGTTCTGCTCCCCACTCTGTCTTTGGTGAATCCTCTCACCTCTCTGTACCTCTGGCCTATACCCCAGTTCTTGTATGCATAAATAAATAAATCTTTAAAAATATTAATTCTCAGTTACTAGATTGATTTTTAAATATTAAAATGATTCTTTGTAATCAGTTGATCCACAATATAAACTCTGCCTGATTAATACCTTTCTAACCACTAGGTTTCCACAGATGTAATTTTAATTTTCTACCACAAAAAT
Source organism: Talpa occidentalis (assembly GCF_014898055.3). NCBI lineage: Eukaryota > Metazoa > Chordata > Mammalia > Eulipotyphla > Talpidae > Talpa > Talpa occidentalis. Next base: position 9,277 of record NW_023602351.1, on the reverse strand, counting down.
TTCAAATATTTGGAAATTATTAGAACTCTGCAAGCAAAGGTCTATTAAGTCACTAATTATAAGGCTTCTCTATAATACTACTTTGTATATGAATTATACCTTTTCAATTATATGTGATCTTATTCCTTTTTTTTTTTAAAGATTATTTATTTATTTATACAAGCACTGAGTATAGTCAGAAGCATGGGAGGGTGAGAGGATTCACCAGAGCCAGAGCGGGGAACAGAACAGGCAGAGAGACGAAATACACTGCTGAGGGGAGCAGGGGGCAGCAGGAGAGGTCTGCGCGCCAAGGGGACCCTCGCTGGCGGCCATGGATCGAACCTGCGTTGCAGAGGCTGCGGGCAGCTTCACAGCCCAGCGCTCAACTGCTGTGCCACCAAGGGAGGCCTGATCTTATTCCATTTTTAAAACAAATTTACTTTTCTCTGAATTGCTTGCAGACTTATAAAACTTTCATTTACTTCTCAAAGAAGTATATAACTTGTGTCTAATATCTAAGCATCTCAAAAATTAAACAATTTTAAATTAATAACAAATGTATTACACTCCACAATCTAGAGACAAGGACAATATCCTCTCAGAATTTATATTCTTGATGGGAAGACGCAAAATAAACAAGATGATTTATTACCATATAGAATAAGTACTATGAAGAAACTTTAGAGAGTAATGACAACTTGAGGCAGACTGACCACCAAAGGTGTTTCTTAAATGTTGCATGACCTACAATCTGAAAGATATAAAAAAATCTGGCCAGATTCAAAGTTGAAAGAAGAGCAGTCTAAGCAGGGACTATCTCTCAACCTGAGTTGAGAGAAGACTTGGTATTTCTAGAAACAGAATGTTAGGAGATGAAGTTACTGAGATAAGCAAGTTCTAATCTAATCTAATCTAATCATTAAAAGTTCTAATCATTAAACTTGATAAGGGCTTTGGATTCTATTGTTATATTAAGGATGAAGGCAAGCCAAAGGAGTTATGCTGTCTATACATGATTAGCATGATGTGATGATTCAAACTCAATTATAATGAAAAATTCAGTTCCTCATTTGCATCAACCACATTACCAGTACTCAATGACCACAGATAGTCAGTGCTATCATACTGAACAGTGCAGGCATAGCATATTTCCATCTTCAAGGAAAGTTCTATTGGACAACACTTACTAGAGGGTTTTAAGCAGGAAAGGGCAATGATGTAACTTACATTTCAAACTACCAGTAAAGGACAATACCATCAACAAAAGACAGGAGAACTGTTTGTAAAAGACAAAGTCCCAGGGCTTCACTAGGAAACTGGATTTAGAAATGATATATGACTCAGAGGTGTCTGAAAATATTCTCCATAAACACCAATAAGTGGGCATCCCTACTATCCTCTTAACAGTTATAAAACTCTTGAGTAAAGAATAGAGTTCAGTAAAAACCAGCGGACAGTACAAAGATAGAAACCTATTGTTAGGCTGAAATAGACAAGAGTGATCTTTGGCACTGGAACTGGATTTAGGAAAAGTATCAGAGTAATCTCATTAAATACCTCTGCCCAGTTAAGTTAGTACAGAAGTAACCATGTAATAACACTAATAATTCTAACTTTGTTATTGGGCATACAAATTTGACTAGAATAAATTGCCAGTGCCTGCAATTTATTGGTGATTATGTTAGGGGGAAAGGATGTCCTGAGATAATCTCATACAGGCTTTGTGGACTCCACCCCCACTCCAGACTAAAGCCATCAGGACATTGGGAAAGACAAATCCCATCACCACCAAGGGGAGGGTGGCTGGGACCTGAGGGTGGAGTTGGGCAGCCAGGTTGGATATAAAAACCAAACACGTGGGCCTTGCTCTCGCTCTGGCTCGCGATCGCTCGCCTCCTGGCTTCACCGCTCCTGGCTGGCGGCCAGCTCTCAGAGCGCCATTTTGGATTCCTGATCGGCGGATCGGGTAGGACTCATTTAAAACTTTGTCTCCCACTTTTCTCCCAGAGCTGTACATTTCCTCATTTCCCTTTCCCTTGTAAATAAACCTTTTATTAACCTTTCACGTGTGCCTGCAGTAGAGCATTGATAAGTCCTTTTAAGCGCGCGGTGAGGACCCACAGTCAGGCACCCCGTTTTGTATCGGGGCTGCTCTACAACAGTTTGGCGCCCAGCGTGGTTTCCAAGTTACACCCGCGGTTGACCAGCCCAAAGTAACATTCCTTGCGTTGGTCACCATAAGCGCACTAGTTCTGCAGGACTAGCAGTATAATATTTGTCTCTAGTCCTGAAAAGTCTGTTTTTTTTCCCTGTGCGTACAGCCCTTGTGGGTGTTGTTTTGACTCAAATATGGCCTCAACCATGAGCCTATACAGTTTCATCCCTAGCCTGAGTTCTTTCAGTTTCCTTCCGGCCTTGAATTTGAGCAGCCTTCTTCCATTAAATATCACCACCAGTTTCATTAATATAAATAATTTGATGAAGCCTGGTGTATGGCATGTGATTTTACTATTGTATACATACATGGGTGGTTTACAAGCCATCCCTTTACAGACTGTGCTTCTGGGTGGTTTTTTGGTAATATGTGTAAGCGCAGTTTGCTACATTCTTGTTTCTGTGAGAGGTAGAAGTTCTACTTCACATACTGAGAATGTGCAACAACAAATTCAGGCTTTTAACGTGGCCATACAACAACTAAATCAGGTTTTTGATTTAACTATTAAGAGTATAAGGGATGAAAATCGTAACGTTTTTGAGTCAGCTTATCAAAGCATGCTGTATCAAGTGCAACAACAAAATCGGACTTTTGAGTCAGCTTTTAAAGGTATGCAGGACCAGATGCAGGCCGCCCTCCATAAATTAGATATGGCGGAGGCGAAGGCTAGGCTAATGGTGCAGAGAAAGGATAGACCTTCCCCTTTCCATGAGGACAGCCAGCGAGCAGAGTTAGAAGAGGAGGAGCATCATATTTTAAATACTTTAAATACACGAGGACAAAATCCTCTTCCACGTGACAAAGCCCCTCCCGTGCAGACCCCTGAGGCTGCACAGCCTCCACTATCCAGAGTGATAATGGGCCGGCATTTGTCTCTGACGTCACCCATGCAGTGAGCAGTGCGTTACAGATAACTGGAAATTGCATGCTGCATGGAGACCGCAGTCTTCCGGGCAAACAGAAAAGATGAACCACACCTTGAAGAAAACCTTGGCAAAACTGTGCCAAGAAACACAACTTCGTTGGGACCAGGTACTATCCCTTGCCCTCCTCCGCATAAGAGTGGCACCTAGAAGTGGGCTACAATTAAGCCCCTTTGAGATTGTGTTTGGAAGACCTTTTCAGGCCTCAGTTCTGAAAGCCAGTCCGAAATAACACAAGATTGCCGGATCACGCAATATGTGAAACACATCCAGGAGGTTCTGGCAGTGATTCATAACTTTGCAACCTCAAGGATCTCTATGCCTCCTGATCAACCATTGCATCCCTTCAAACCTGGAGATCAGGTCTTACTGAAGACTTGGCAGAGCGGGGATGCTCAAAACCAGCTGTCAGAAAAATGGACTGGTCCCTATGATGTCTTGTTGAGCACACATACTTCTCTGAAACTTGCAGGCATAAAACCCTGGGTACATCATTCCAGAGTTAAGAAAGCCCCAGGAGGAACTGACCCAGAGACGAAGTCCCATTGGTCTTGTGAACCCATTGAGGACTTGAGATATTTGTTTAAGAAACAGACAAAACTTGAATGTTACTGACTTCTTTTCCAGTTATTGTTGCAGGATACCCAAGGACTCATTTTTTTTTCCTGAAGAAACCCTGAGAAAACTAACATGCTCTAACCAATCTTCTTCTTTTCAAAGTTTAGGAGACGTGAAATAACATCTAGGATCATGCATATGGTGCCACTATTTTTTTTTACACAGAAAGGTTTTCAATCTTGATTTTGTTATTTTTTTTAACTTTCTGCTTTTTTTTTTTACCTTTGAGATTTTTTTCTCTGCTTTCTTTTTGTTACTTTGGCCAATGAGTGAAACTGCAGTTGCATGAGATATCCCACGCGTGATAAATGGTAACTAATGAGCTCTTTGTGTCTATATGTTGTATGTCTGTATGTCCTTGTGTCCTTGTCTTGACCTCAAGTGATTGACAAATTGGTATACATGGTGCCCATAGTCGTTGAAAAAAAAAAAAAAAAGAGAGTCTCCAGTTATGAGAAAAACTAAAGGTTATGGTTTGATTGTCAACATTGTGCTACTGAACTAAGCCGGTGCCTTCATAGAGATTGAACATTGTTGTTTCTGTTATTTTTCTGATATTTATGGCAAAGCTTCCCAGAAATCTAAATTCAAGTACAAATTTGGTAGCCTGTCATTTGGCTGATGCAAGGAAATTTTGTGGAACCTCAGTAGAGCTCCTGAGACACTCCACAAAGTTTCTCCCTTTCCTCCTGGGAAAGGCATTAGATGAATTTGTTCTATTTGGATTTTACCTAATGAAGTAAAACTGGAAGGGAAGCATTGTCACTTGGGAAAATGGTAAAACTTTGGTATGTACAAAATGTTAACAGTAGTATCTGGTATGTATGTAAATTGTCAATGGTGATTGTCACCTTATAATATTATAATTCAATTGTTTCACATCTACAGAAATTGTTTCTGAAAATATAGGGAGAAAAGGTCTCAACAGATTCCTATTGATGGAACTGTTGAGAGTAAAACTTTTCTACTAAGGACTGAATAGACTTGGAAATACACCTCATATTTACTAAGTTTCCTTGACATAATAATACTGATGATTTTTTTGCATTTTGCTCTAAATCCACAAAGTTTTCTTGTTTTGGTGACCAGGATCTGCAGCAAGGTTGTAATTTTTTTTTTTCCAACAAAGCTAACTTGTGTTTGCATTTTCTCTCCCCTTGATACCAACACGGCATAAAAATAGTGGTAGTAATCTTTTACTACTTATCTCAGAGTCTGTTTTGCATAACTTCCATAGGGATTTTGTTTAAACTGAAAAAAATTGGACATAAGTTTCATTGTGTGGCTTTGTGTGGAGCTCTTCCAGAAAGTTGAAACAGAGCTGAACCAAGAAGAGGAGAACCTGTATGCCTTGTTTGTAGGGTTCCAGAGACCTCCAAAGAAGGTGAGGAAGCTTGCCTCCATTGGCAGGACTGGACAACCCGGCCAACGAAAAGTCCCTGGTACCTCGAGAAGAGGAAAGCCCAGGTGGAGTCTGATGAGACCAACTTCTTTCAGAAGACTACACGGACCGGATGTCAACAGTTCGCTCTGAATCCTATATGGAGTATTCCAACGGAGCCAGCTAAAAATTGCTGCTTAGTTATTCTGCCCTGTGATTTTATGCAAAAATAGGCAATATGGTTTAAAAGTAGATTTGGTTTGCAAACTTTTGCTATGCTGTTTAAAAAATTTGGGATCAAGGTTGAGAGAATTTGTCTTTACATAAGTTGAACCATTTTAAGATTTTTTTTTTTCCTGTGATTTTTGACATATCTGCTGTCTTGTTCTGGCTAATGCCTCCAGATGTTTTCTTTTGGCTGGGACTGATGAACTGTTTTTCCAGGAATGGAGGACTTTTGCTTTCCACAATGGACACTACCTGGAGGGATTCGTTTTCTTTCAGACTGGAACCCTGGAAAATTTTCATCTGAGACTGTATCCCAGAATCCATATGTTTGATCTTCATCACCATGGAAATGGTGGCAAAAAGTGAAAGGGGGGAATTGTTAGGGGGAAAGGATGTCCTGAGATAATCTCATACAGGCTTTGTGGACTCCACCCCCACTCCAGACTAAAGCCATCAGGACATTGGGAAAGACAAATCCCATCACCACCAAGGGAGGGTGGCTGGGACCTGAGGGTGGAGTTGGGCAGCCAGGTTGGATATAAAAACCAAACACGTGGGCCTTGCTCTCGCTCTGGCTCGCGATCGCTCGCCTCCTGGCTTCACCGCTCCTGGCTGGCGGCCAGCTCTCAGAGCGCCATTTTGGGATTCCTGATCGGCGGATCGGGTAGGACTCATTTAAAACTTTGTCTCCCACTTTTCTCCCAGAGCTGTACATTTCCTCATTTCCCTTTCCCTTGTAAATAAACCTTTTATTAACCTTTCACGTGTGCCTGCAGTAGAGCATTGATAAGTCCTTTTAAGCGCGCGGGTGAGGACCCACAGTCAGGCACCCGTTTTGTATCGGGGCTGCTCTACAACAATTATAGTCTAATACACACCTCTGCTTTCAAGTATATCATTTCCAGAAACCATACGCTTAGACAAAAAACAGTCTGTGACTATGAGTCTAAAAAGATAAAGAATAAAGATGTCTGTAGAGCTACTCAAATATTTGCAAAATGATTATGCACAAAGTCATATTCAATCATAGGAACTTGTCAGATTCAATTAGGACTTGGGAATATACTATTTTATTTAAACATACTCCATGCTTACCAAAATGTACATTTTGTTTACATGTTTATATCTCATATACTTATTGATTACCAGTAAGCTACAACCTCAGTTTAATAAATTGAAATCATGTTTTTGTTAATAAAATGTCATATTAAATTTCATTAAATTATAGCATCATTTGATATTTTTAAATCATTTATGGGGTTTTTTAAATTGCCATATCTATATCACTTACTTTTATAGCAAGGACACCAGATTCTTTCACTCTATGGTCAACCGTTTTCACAGTAATGATAAAATACTTATTGAGTGACCTTCTGTGAAGCACTAGGATAGATTTTAGGAAATCTCCTGTAATTTCTTTTTTTTTTTTTAAGATTTTATTTTATTTATGCATACAAGAACTGGGACACAGGCCAGAGGTGTGGGGGGCGAGAGGATTCACCAGACAGATTAGGGAACAGAACAGGCAACTGACTGAAATACACTGCTGAGGGGAGCAGTGGGTGAGACAGGAGAGGTCTGCTAAGCCATGTGAGTAGCTCCCTAGCTGGCAGGGTATTAACTCATGCTGCAGAGGCTGGGATAAGCGTTACAGTGCTGTGCTTAACCCTTGCACCACCCCCACAGGAGGCCCTCCTGCAATTTTCAAAACAACTCACAAACATAAGTAATATCATCTTCATTTTAAGGACATGAAACTTGAGGTTCCACGATGTTAAATAATTTACTCAAGTTTTCACAGTTAGCATGGGTGATATTAAATCTGGAACTCAGATTGGTCTAATTTGTAAGTCTGAATTTTCTGCCACTATGCAACACTGCCTCTAAAATCACTTATTCAACAAATACTTAATTGAACACCTTTATGTGAGATAACTGCAAAAGGTATACAAGGATGAATATGTGCCATTAAAATCTTACTGCTGAGCCCAATCTAGGGAAAAAATGAAAACTGTAAACAAAATAATTGCAATACAATGCAGTAAGGGCTATAAAATAAGCATATTTGTATATATACATATATCTAAATATGAATATATACAAGATCTCCTACATAAGTAGGAGTGTTGGCTATGTAAGGTAACAAGTATCAAAGTTTCACTTAGAAGAAAAAATTCCTTGGTATATAGATCTTATTTAAATTTTTGATATAACTCTTTGAAACTTGAAGAGTGGTGCTTGCAGGTGAATCAAGATAAGAATATTTTAGGCTGAATGAAACTGTATTTGCATAAGCACAAAGTTTAAGAAAATCCTAAGGTGCTTAGTATAGGCAAAGAATAACACTCTTGACAAGTGTTAGGGACAGGTCAGAGAGATTCTCATAGCCCATGCTAAAAGATCTTGAACCTTATTCTGGAAGGAATTGGGAAACTTTCCAAGAGGTTAGTCAGGTCACTATTTTACAAGATTACCTTGTACAAGATTACCTTGTCATATTTGGAAGAATGGATGTGGGAGCAGAGACAACCCTTGAGAAGACCATAGCAAATAATCCAGGTAATACCAATTATAATCTCTTTAGTTTTAGTTGCCTATATCAAATTACCTACCTGACATTTTAGGTATCTTACAAACATTTCTAACCCAAATGTCCAAACCAAAGTACTTGCTTACTCCCTGCCCAATCTCTCAATAATACCACAAACCATGCAAGTTACTAAAACCAGAACCTGGGTTTTTTCATTTCTCCATCTACCTTAGCCATCAAATTAAATCCACTTATTACCAGTCCCATCACCATCATCCATCCGAAATTATCACTACTTAACTGTCATGCTGCAATAGCTCACAATTGGACACCCCACCCTCATTTTCCCTAATATCTGTGGTTTTCTTAAAACACTTACTGTCATTGGCAATTATTTTGATTTGTTCACTTGAATTTTATTTCACTCTTTTATTAGAATGGCTTCATAAAGGCAAGGGCCATAAACTGACTTGGCCCATCATTGTTTTACTTCAGCACTCTACCATCAGCCAAGGTAACAGAAACAATGATATTAACAAAACAACACACACTATGTGCTAGGCAAATCTTATGTGTTTTAAATATATTAAGTCATTTACTTAACATATGTTAAGTCATTTATTAAACAGCCTTTGAGGTAGGTATTCTACAGTCTCTGTCTTACAGATATGAAAATTAAGGGACAGAAATTTCATTCACTAAGGTGCCAAAGTCACCCAAGGGATAAATGGCAGAATTGAGATTCAAAGCTGGGCATCCTGGAGTTGATTCTCTTGACCATTATACAGTACCCCTCTTAGAAAAGTGATCAATAAATATTTCATGACCAAATAAGCATGTGAAATAGAAAATAAAGAAAAGAGGTACAGAATTAGGGGAAATGTTCAATTTGAAGTACTTGGAGAGGGGCTGAGAGGTTATAAAAAAAGTTAGATTTAATGGATAAGTCAGAGGGCCACCCTGGTGGTGCAAGGGGGTTAAGCACCACACTATGAAGCAATCCGCAGCTCTGCAACATGAGTTCCATCCCCTGTAGGCTAGGGAAAAGCCCACATGGGGCAGCAGACCTCTCCTGATAAGCCTGCTGCTCCCCTCAGCAATGTACTTTCTTCAATCTGCCTGTTCTGTTCACCACTCTGTCTCTGGTGGATCCTCTCACCCTCCATACCTCAGGCTGTCCCAGCTCTTGTACACATAAATAAATAAATCTTTAAAAAACAGAAATAAAGGATAAGGCAGATAGTGCACATGACTGCATTGCTTTTAACAGCTAATAATGACCAGCAATTCCATTTTGAGATATATGTCAAAAGAAATAAAATCTGGATCCTGAAAAGGTTATTTATACACCCATGTTCACAGTAGATTATTCAAAATAGCTAAGAGGTGAAAGCTCATAT
>NW_023602350.1:0-13187 GCF_014898055.3 Talpa occidentalis | reverse complement strand
CTCCCTGCTCTGACTCTGGTGAATTCTCTCACCCTCCCCCGCTTCTGACTATACCCAGTGCATGTATAAACAAAAAGCAAATAAGTAAATAAAAAAATAAATAACATGCCTCTATAAAAAAAAAAAGAACAAACTAATGAACCAAACAAAACAAACCAAAAAACAACATCTTTGTCTGTAAGAACCAAATATCTGCTGCAGAGGGAAAAGGAAAAGGTGCTGAGGAATTTGGATAACGGAGTTCTTGTATGGTTGAAGATAGAAACTTTTTATTCAAATGTTAATTTTTAATGTACACCAAAACCTATCCCTATATAATGGTAGAAACCAGTGGAACTTCAGTAAATTAAAAGAATGAAGTGAAACACAAAGATGTTTATTACAGCTCATGAAATGGTGTCATTCTGAAACTCCAATTTTTATACATATATAAAAAGGAAAAGCTATTCTGAGATATTTTGACTTGCTCTCTTATATGAATCCTCATCACTTTTCCTTTTTTAAATGTTTCTCTCTCAGCAGTTACTTTTTTTTTTTTTTTATTTTAAATTTTATTTTATATTCCCCCATACAATTGAAAACGCCCCATTCTGACCCCATCCTTCACCTCCCGCCCCCCCACCCCCAAAAAGTGTCTCTGGTTCATAGTGTTTTTTGTTGATTTTGATTTTCACTTTCTATATTCATTTTCCTGGTCCCTTATTTAAGTTTTCTAGATTCCGCTATGAGTGAGACCATCCGGTATTTTTCTTTTTCTTTTGGCTTATTTCGCTGAGCATGATCCCTTCCAGTGCCATCCATGTTGTTGCAAATGCATGTGTTTATCTTTTTTGAATGCTGAGTAATATTCCATGGTATATATGTACCACATCTTCTTGATCCAGTCATCTATTTTGGGCATTTGGGTTGTTTCCAAAGCTTAGCTATTGTAAATAGTGCTGCTATAAACATAGGAGTGCAGGTGCTCTTTGGAATTGATGTTTCTGTGTCCTTTGGGTAAATACCTAGGAGTGGAATTGCTGGATCATATGGAAGCTCTATGTTTAGTAGGTCCAGAAATCTCCACACAGCTCTCCATAGTGGTTGGACCAGTTTGCACTCCCACCAACAGTGCACAAGAGTTCCTTTTTCTCCACATCCTCGCCAACATTTGTTGTTGCTAGTTTTTTTAATATGTGCCATTCTCACTGGTGTGAGATGGTATCTCATGGTAGTTTTGATTTGCATTTCCCTGATTACAAGTGATGTTGAACATTTTTTCATATGTCTGTTGGCCATTTGCCTTTCCTCTTTCAGAGAAGTTTCTTTTTAGCTCTTCTGCCCATTTTTTGACTGGATTGTTTTCTTTGTTGTTGCTGAGTCTCATCAGCTCTTTGCAGATTTTTGTGATCAGTCCTTTATCTAGTGTTGGTGCAAAATGTTCTCCCAGTTGGTGGGGTTTCTCTTTGTTTTTGTTATTGTTCTCTTTTGCTGTGCAGAAGCTCTTTAATTTGATTGTAGTCCCAGCTGTTTATCTTTCTCTTTACTATCACTGCTTTGGGTGATGTGTCTGTAAAGATGTCTTTGATGTGCAAATCCCGTAGTGTTTCGCCTATATTTCCTTCTATATATTTATGGTTTCAGGTCTTAGTCTAGTTCTTTAATCCATTTTGAGTTGATTTTGTGTTATGGTGTGAGGTAGTGGTCAAGCTTCATTCTTTTGCATGTAGCGACCCAGTTTTCCCAGCACCATTTATTGAACAAACTTTCTTTGCTCCAATGCATAGTCTTTGCTCCTTTGTCAAAGATTAGTTGACCATAAATCTGTGGGTTATTTCTGGATTTTCTATCGATTCCATTGGTCTGTATGTCTGTTCTTGTTCCAATACCATGCAGTTTTGATGATTATGGCTTTGTAGTATAGTTTGAAGTCTGGGAGTGTGATGCCTCCATTCCTTCTTTTTTTTTCAGTAGAGCTTGGCTATTCGGGGTTTTTGGTGATTCCATATGAATTTCATCAATAATTGTTCTATTTCTTTGAAGAATGCCATTGAGATTTTGATTGGAATAGCATTGAATCTGTATATGCTTTGGTAGGATGGCCATTTTAATAATGTTTATTCTTCCCATCCATGAGCAGGGGATGTCTTTCATTTCTTTGTGTCTTCTTCTATTTCTTTTAACAGTGTTTTATAGTTTTCTTTGTATAGGTCCTTTACCTCTTTTGTTAGATTTATTCCCAAATATTTGATTTTTTTGTTTCGATAATAAAAGGGGTGGTTTTTTTGATTTCTTCTTCTTCAGATTTATTGTGTATAGGAAGGCCACTGACTTTTGCGTGTTGATTTTGTATCCTGCCACTTTACTGAATTGATTGATGAGTTGAATTAGTTTTCTGTGGAGTGATTTGGGGTTCTCTATGTATATTATCATATCATCTGCAAATAGTGATAGTTTGACTTCTTCTTTCCTATTTGGATTCCTTGGATGTCTTTCTCTTGTCTTATTGCTCTGGCTAGGACTTCCAGTATTATATTGAAAAGCAGTGGTGAGAGTGGACATCCTTGTCTTGTTCAGATCTTAATGGAATTGCTTTCAGCTTTTCACCATTGAGAATGATACTGGCTGTTGGCTTGTCCAGATGGCCTTTATGATGTTGAGGTATGTTCCTTGTATCCCAAGAATTTTCAAGGGCTTATCATGAAGGGTGTTGCACTTTGTCGAAAGCTTTCTCAGCATCTATTGATATTATCATATGGTTTTTATATTTCTTTTGTTGATGTGTTGGATAACTTGATTGATTTTCGGATGTTAAAACCATCCTTGTGCCCCTGGAATGAATCCAACTGGTCGTGGTGAATTCTCTATGGATACATTGTTGGATTCTGATAGCTAAAATTTTATTGAGGATTTTGCATCAGTGTTCATTAGGGAGATTGGCCTATAGTTTTCCTTTTTGTGTTGTCCTTATTCGGTTTTGGTATTAGTGTAATATTGGCTTCATAGAACGTGTTTGGTATTGTCCCTTCCTTCTCAATTTTTTGGAAGAGTTTGTGAAGGATAGGCACTAATTCGTCTCTGAATGTTTGGTAGAATTCATTTGTAATCCATCAGGTCTGGGCTTTTGTTTTGGGGAGGTTTTTAATTACCCTTTCATTTCGCTGGCTTGTAATTGGTCTGTTAGGTGTTCTATTTCTTCTTTATCTAGCTTTGGGTGATGTAGAGTTGTAGGAATTTGTCCATCTCCTCTAGATTGTTTGAACTTGTTTCCATATAACGTTCATAGTAGTTACTGATTATTCTTTTGATTTCTGCTGTGTCCGTTGTGATTTCTCTCTTTCATTTATGATTCTGTGTATGTGTGCTTTCTCCCTTTTTTGTTCCTTGTGAGCCTGGCTAGGGGTTTTCTATTTTATTATTTTTTCAAAGAACCAGCTCTTGGTTTCATTGATCTTTGGATTGTTTTTTTAGTTTCAATTTCATTTATTTCTGCTTTGGTTTTTATTATTTCTTTTCTTCTACTGGTTCTGGGGTTTTTTTGTTGTTCTTTTTCTAGATCTTTGAGCTTCGAGATTAGGTTGTTTCTTTGAGTTCTTTCTTGTTTTTGATGTGAGCTTCTATTGCTATATATTTCCTCTTATTACTGCTTTTGCTGCATCCCATACATTTAGGATATTGGTGTCCTCCTTGTCATTCAATTCAAAGAATTTTTTAATTTCTTCTTTGATCTCCTCGTTAGTCCAGTGGTCTTCCAGTAGTGTGGCTTTAATCTCCATGAGGTAGGATAGTTCCTTGCCTTCTTTTTATGATTTATTTCTAGTTTGATGCTTCGTGTCAGAAAAGATGGTTGGTATGATTTCAATCTTGGTGTATCTGTTGATGTTGTCTTGTGCCCCAGTATGTGATCGATCCTGGAGAATGATCCGTGTGCACTTGAGAAAAATGTGTACTCCGTTTTTTGGGGTTTAGGTTCTATAGATGTCTGTTAAGCCCAAATGCTCTAGGTCCTTATTTAGAGCTTTAGTTTCTTTACTTATTTTTTGTCTTGTTGATCTATCCATTGTTGATAGTGGTGTGTTGAAGTCCCCACTACATATGTTTTTCTCTGATGTCTGTTTTCAGAGAGGACAAACAGTTGTCTGATATATTTTGGTGCTCTTTCGTTTGGTGAGTATATGTTAATGAGTGTTATTCTTCTTGAAGTATTGTCCCCTTAATCATAATGTAGTGACCATTGGGGTCTTCTTTTTATTTTTTGAGTTTGAAGTCTGTTTTATCTGATATAAGTATAGCTGTTCCTGCTTTCTTTTTTGGCCCATTTGCTTGTAGGATTGTTTTTCCATCCTTTGACTTTGAGAGCCTATTTTTATCTTTTGTAGCTAAAGTGTTTCCTGGAGACAGCAAAAGGTTGGGTTTGTTTCTTAATCCAGGCTGCAACTCTGTGTCTTTTTATTGAAGAGTTTAGTCCATTTACATTTAGAGTTAATATTGATATGTTAGCATCTGTATTTGCCATATGTTGGTCTTTCCTTTGATTTTATTTATTTATTCTTTTAATAACTTTTTTTTTTTTTTTGTCTTCTTTCGTTGTTATTCGTTCCTCTGAGGTTCTGGCTTTTAGGATTCCTTGTAGTATTTTTTGGAGTGGGGGGTTTAGTCGCAATGAAATTCCAGAGTTTCTCTTTGTCTGGGAAGGTCCATATTCTTTCTTCATGGAGGAAAGAGAGCTTTGCGGGATAGAGTATTCTTGGTTGGCATCTGTTTTCTTGGAGTCTGTTGACTATGTCCCTCCACTCTCTCCTTGCCCGTAGTGTTTCTTCGGAGAAGTCTGATGTCAGCCTGATTGATTTTCCTTTGAATGTTATCTGTTTCTTCCCTCTTGTCAGCTTCATTATTTTTTCCTTGTCCTGGATTCTTGGGAGTTTACTATTATGTGTCTTGCTGTGTTTTTCCTTTCGTCGTGGTAGTTTGGTGTTCTTCTTGCTTCTTGTATATCAATTTCAGCTCCTTCTTCTCATTTGGGAAGTTCTCTTCAATTATATCCATGAATATTTTCTCTGTTCCTACATCTCTCTCCTCTCCTTCTGGAATCCTATAACTCTTATATTTCCTTTCCTCATGGAGTCAGATAGTTCCCGAAGTCTTTCTTCATTCTTTTTCCTTCGTACTTCTCTTTCCTTTTCTGTTTTGGTTCTTTTTATTTCTGTGTCTTCAAGATTACTTATTCGTTCTTCCATTTCATCTATTCTGCTTTCATTGCTTTTCCCAGAGTTCTTTAGTTCCTCCATTAATTCTTTGATCTCCTGCATTTCTCTTACTTCCCTCTTTAGGGACTCAATTTCCTTCTTCTGATCTATCACTTTTTTAATCATGGCAATTTTAAATTCTCTTCTCTGGAAGGCTCAGAAGTTCTTCCAGTTGCTGTCGTTGCAATCTGGGGAGTGGTTTTCTTTTGTGGTGTGCTTCTTTCCTGAGGAGTTTTTAGGTTGCGTGTGGTTCTTCTACTCCCTACTGTCTGCTTTCTAATTTGTCGTATGCGTTGGGACACTGTGTTGCTCGGACTGACTGACATCTTGGGTGAACTTCTCCGCTCCCCTCTGGCTCTTCCAGGAGCCATCTGTCTTCTGGGGGAGCTTTCTGCTGGTTTTAGGCAGTTTTTACTGAAGAAATGTCCCTGTTCTCAAATGGCGAAGCGGGATGCAGTCCCTGCGCCTCCGGTTTCAGGCACACTCTTCTGCGCCCCCGGTCTGCCCCGGACGTGGGTGCCTGCTCCCTCTGTGGGCTCAGACTGCTGGTCGGAAGGGGCCTGGCGTGGAATAACTTCCCCGGCTGGCCACTGGGTCCTCCAGAAACCTTCTGCCCTTTTCAAGCAGTCTTAAGAATGTCCTGTTTTATAGGGTGTTAGTGACTTTTTTTTTCCTGGTCGCTAGGTGGCGCCAGAGATCTCTCCTATTGTCCTGGGGGGCTGTTTTTCGCCTCCCCCCACCCCGTGGGACAGAGAACAGAGCGGGAATGGTAGGGTACACCTCAACAGCTTTGGGGTGCTGTGTCTGCCTTGTGCCCACCGTCGTGGAGAAACCACGCCCCGAATTTTCGTGCCCCGGGTTCTCAGTTCAAAGCCCTCAGTTCAGGACGCGGGCTGTAGCCCAGTTCAGTGGCGCGCGGAATGGCGCCTTTTGCACCGCTCCCGTGCCTGGGTGCCTGGATCCTGCTCACTCAGGGAGGGACCTTCACCTCAGTGAGGACCTCCGCGCGTCTCCCCGCAAGCCTAGGTCGTCTCCCCGCAAGCCTAGGTCGCAGGCGCGGGGACCTGGGCAGCCGCGATCCAGGTCTGCACTTGCTTTTCAAGCGCGCCGAGCACTCCGCGTTTCCGCGCCAGCTTACCGGCAGCCCGGGCTGTGTGCGCGTCTCCCGGGGTCTTTGTTCTTCTCTAATGGCGCCCGGAGCCGTTCGCTCACCGCCGCGGCGGATCCTGCAGGGTTCGCCTCAGCTCCCGTTCACGGGGTTGTGGTGGCTGCAATAGTTCCTTTCCGCTCACAGTCCCGCTTGCTGCCCCGTTTGTTCTTGTGGGCCGTTTTGGTTTGTTGTTTCCTCCTCTCTGCGGGTCGGAGAGTGCCGCCTCTGTGGGCGGGGGAGGGGAGCAGGGTTCTGTGCTTCCCTCCCTTCTAGTCCTCTTTTATGGCCACTTTCTTCTTCAGGTAGTTTGCTGGCGTCACCCGTTTATTTCTCTCGTGTCCCAGTTCTCACTGGGACCTGCCGCTTTTCCTCCCTATTCACTTTTTTTAATGGGAGATCTTACTCGCAGCATCTCCTCGCCGCCATGTTGCTCCGCCCCCCCTCTCAGCAGTTAATTTTTTAAAACAATGGAATCAACTGATGGCATATGAAGGGACATTTAAGGTCTTAATTTCAGGGGACATTTATTCTGATTGCTGTGTTTCTTTTTTTATTTTTTAAGAGGCATGTATTTTTATTTTTTATTTGTTTGTTTGTTTTTTTGTCATTTGTTTGTTTATACATGCACTGGGTACAGTCAGAAGCGGGGGAGGGTGAGAGAATTCACCAGAGCCAGAGGGGGGAACAGAGCAGGCAGAAGGACCGAAGTACCACTGCTGAGGGGAGCAGCGGGCGGCAGGAGAGGTCTGTGCGCCATGTGGGACCCTCCTCCAGGGGCCGGGGAGCAGCCGGAGATCGCAACCGGCGCCGCAGAGGCCAGGGTCAGCTTCGCAACCCACCAACAAGCGTCAACCACGAACCAGGGAGTCCCTGCTGTGTGTTCTTTACAGTTTTTGCTCTAATACATGGGAGTCAGAATCTACAAGATGGATGAGGGTTGCTCAAAGACCCACATTTTGATGCAAATTTGCTAAGTCATCCTAAATTCCAGCCACTTCAAAATTCATGGAGCAACCCAAAGATGAGAAAATTGTTGTGGAGAAAAGGGAAATTATTTCCTTAGAACAAGGAAATGACACCCTCAGGCTAAATTCAACCTTGTAAATACAAGGAAAAACCAGCCACCTTCATTTAATTGTCTTTGGCTATTTCCTTGCTGTAGTGCAGATTTTAGTAGTTGCAAAAGAAACTACAATAGGGGCTCCCCGGTGCTCAGCAGTTGAGCGCTGGGTGTGAAGCTGCGTTGAGCGCTGGGTTGTGAATCTGCCCGAGGCCTCTGTGGCACCGGTTCGATCCCCGGCTGCTCCCTGGCAACCCGAGGAGTGTCCCACATGGCGCGCAGATCTCTCCTGCCGCCCGCTGCTACCCTCAGCAGTGTACTTGGGTCCTTCTGCCTGTTCTGCTCCCCACTCTGGCTCTGCTGCTCCCACTCTGGCTCTGGTGAATTCTCTCAACCTCCGGCGCTTCTGACTGTACCCAGTGCATGTATAAACAAACAAACAAATAAATAATAAAAAAACATGCCTCCATAAAAAAAAATAAAATAATAAAATAAACTGCAATATATGGTGAATAAAGTTTGAAATATTTATTCCTTGACAAGAGGACAAATCTGTCAATCCTTGTTCTCCAGTCATGATTTGTAAACATTCAAGTGCAGCTTCTCTGGCATAGGGAGGGTGAAGAAAGAGATCTGAGCCTGTGTCCTTCCCTTATCAGGTCTCTGAATCTACAGAAAATAAGGAACTTTTTTAGAGTTTGAAAATCAATGAATTTATCTTTAATTACCCAACCAATATTAGCTTGCTAATGCTGTTGATAACATTTATATCAGAAATAATAATAATTCAGGGTTGAATTATTATTCAATAATAATAATTCAGGGGTCAGTGATATAAGCGATGATTGGATAGTTCGTTAAGTTGAACAAACATATTAAGCACTCTTTGTGGTGGAACCATAGCTGAGGGATGTGTGAGGTATGGGGGTGTAAGAGTGCAGCAGAGATGGAGTAGAGAACAGAAAAGGAGGATTTATTGAAATAGCCTGCAAGGGAACAGGGGACAAGAGGGAGATATACAGCTGTGTGTGAAGGATTTGAGACTTTTACACTAGGGTTACATAGGGTTTCTTACTTGGGGAGCCAGTTTGCACGGGTTATCAGCTGGCATGTCTGCTCTTGGGTGCAGACCTTTGACACAGACACATGTGCAGGCCCTGCCTCTGCATTCCTGGAGTTGGGCTGGTTTATTGCCATGGTGGTCAGACTGGTGGCCCAGTTCCCGTGGCAGCCTAACTGATGCCCTTCTCTGCTCAAGTCTCTCAAACATGACTATGGGGTAAGAGTGAGAGCTTAGTTTTTAAACTTATGAAATGATACCTAACACCCTTGTTGGGCCAGATGTATACTGCAGGAGTGACAACATGATCCTTTCTCTGGAAATCCAGTATTTTCTTTCCTTTTTCCAGAATTATATTATTTTTTGCTTATTTGATGGGCACATGTTTAATATTTGGTATTAAACCTGGTTTGACAGGGAATGAGCAATAAAAAATAAAGCAACCCCAATTCAACCTCCTTTTGCTCTTTTGATTGTACCATAACTTACAACTTAATTGTCAGAAATTCTCTCTTAAGAAAGTGTAGAATTGCTTCCGTGTTTAGCCTTTGGGAATTGGGGTTCCCTTTTTGGTAATTTACTTGACACTTATTGATGTAGAGTGTTAAGTCATAAAGTGCATGCTTTGAATTGTGTCTGTCAGTAGAGACTTCTGAATTTAACAGATGCAGACAGGTGAAGCAGGAAGAGGGAATGTAAATCGCATATAGGAAGTATCCACTGTGGCAGGAAAAAGAAGAACCAAATGGTATCTGGTGGGGGTAGCGTTAAATAAGGTTAAAATTAAACCTCACCCATTGCCCAGCAGGAAGGTTGGGAGGGCTTGAATACAGAGAGAATTGATAAGGCTGCTCTGGTCCCAAACCGTAACATGGATCCCTTTGACCAGGAATGTGGAGGAAAGGCCAGGACACATTCTGGGTCAAAGATCAACCCCCCAGGATCAGACACCCCTGCACTAACCAGCCCAAAACTCACTCCCCAAAGCAAAACTGACAAACCAGTTATAAAAGGGAGCCCCAAATCTGTCTTCACTTGCAGATCTTTCCTGTCTCCCCAGCTGCTTCTCTTAGCAGTGTATTTGAACAAATGTGCCTTTTCTGTTCTCCAATCTGCCTCTGGTGAAATTTTTCACCCCAGCACCTCTGGTCTGTCAAGGTATCGTTAGAATTTGAAAACCAAGCCCCCACTCCTTGGCCAGCAGGCAAGTTTGGTAGGCTGGAATGATAAAGGGAGTAGGATGGAGCTGCCATGGAAACATGGACCTTAAGCTGGTGAGGCCCAGGACTGATGATCCTCTATGCTGATTCAGATCATCAGTCAGGACACACCAAGACTAGTCACCCTAACCAGTCAATGGTGTCTAGAGTATAAAGAGAGACTTGGGACCCAAACTCTGAGCAGTACACCCTTCCGCTTTCACCCTCTGCTTCTTTTAGCAGTGTATTTCAATAAATTCACCTGGCCTTTCCCTTCTGTCTCTGGTGAATTCTTTCAACCCTGCAACAGTGTCTCCACCTTGATTCTTTCCCCACAACATTATATATCAATAAATCTTTGTTAGATATTAGAGTGGTGTGATTTTTTTATAAAAGAAGATGGAATCTTACTTCTTCAACTACAGCAATCTTCTATCTACCCAAACCTCTACTCTTTGTTCTCTGAATTCAGCAAATAAAAATAAAACTTAAAAAAAAAAGCATGTGCTTCCCCTGGTGGTGCAGCGGTTGAGTGCAAGGCTGCGAAGCTGCCCACGGCCTCTGCAGTGCAGGTTCGATCCCTGACCACCAGCGAGGGTCTCACATGGTGCCACAGAACTCTCCTGTTGTGACCGCTGCTCCCCTCAGCAGTGTATTTCGTCACTCTGCCTATTCTGTTCTCTGCTCAGGCTCTGGTGAATTCTCTCACCCTCCCGCAATTCTGACTGTACCCAGTGGTTGTATAAATAAATAAATAAATATTTTTAAAAAGCAAATAGCAATTACATCTACCAAGTTGCTCAGGATAGAAAGTTTGGCAACATCTTTAATTTCTGTCTTCCCTCACTTTCTATATCCATCCAAATCAGCCCTATTAGCTAACATCCCTAACATCCTAAGCAAAGTACCATTATGACCCACACTCTCTCCTTGTCTACTGCAAGTTTCTCGGTTGTTTTCCCTGTTGCATTCTTGTTCTCCTACAATCTAGTTTCCCCAATGCAAAGAGATTTTTTCTCAAACACAAATATTCAGTTCACTCACTCACCATCATCTCTCTCTATTTCACAATTAGCATGAAGTTCAGGCCATCACCCTGAATTAGGAAGTTCTGAGTGACTAGTTTCTGTGAATATCTTTGACCTTGTCTCACAATCCTTCTCCTTGTCCACATGAAACACTGACCTCCTTTTTCTTTACTGCAGGGGTGATTCCATCATTTCTGCCTGTCCGTGCTGCCCTCTGCAATTGTGCTTTCTCCCAAACTTTGCTGTGTGCAACCTGGTCTGTAACTCAGTTCATATTGTCATTTATTTAAGTCTATAATTTCCATTAAAGAATAATGTTTTCATAGCTTTACAGATGCATACATTTTATAAAAAATATCCTGAAGGGTTTCATATTTTGATGTTATCCTATGTTATTGAAAATTCAATTGGTTTGTTTCGATCCTTTGTACAGTTCCTATCACCATTTGTTATTTCTCTGTTGGATATTTTAAAACTTATTTATATGCTTTTATTCCCTGCCACTGAAAAGTCAGTTTGATCACAACAGTCTCTCTATATCTTGATCGTAGAACACTATCAATTCTACAAAAGTCAGTGTAGATTCTCAATAATTAGTCATTGTTCTTTTGATTGGGAATGTCATATATAGGTAACCTTGGAAAAAGTAACCTCTCTAAATTTCCTCCCTCAGATATTAATATATTTGTAAGTGCACATATAGATATATGTAATATTATATAGAATTAAAAACAATGATATTTATAGTTCCTGATATTTATCACTATTAAATCACTTTATTTTGGCTAAAGTGTTAAAAGCAACGTAAAAAAACGAAGTATCCTGAATTACCTAACATTTTTGTTTAGTTTTTAAGCACATTGGTATTGTTATGAACTATTGGATTTGTTAGATCTTCCTCCTCAAGGAACTATTGTGTATATAGTATTATTATTTATTGTTATTTTTCTACTATACTAGACTCCATGACACAATATTTTTTTTCTTTACATTCTGGTAATTTTTTTTAAATAATAAATTTATTTTTATATTCCCCTACAATTGCAACCCCCCATTCTGACCCCAATCCCTCCCCTCCCGCCCCTCACCCCCAAAAAGTGTCTCTGGTTCATAGTTTTTTGTTGATTTTGATTTTCACTTTCTTATAGTTATTCATTTTTTGGTCCCTTATTTAAGTTTTCTAGATTCCTGCTATGAGTGAGACCATCCGGTATTTTTCTTTTTCTTTTTGGCTTATTTCGCTGAGCATGATCCCTTCAGCACCATCCATGTTGTTGCAAATTGCATGTGTTTATCTTTTTTGAATGCTGAGTAATATTCCATGGTATATATGTCCACATCTTCTTAATCCAGTCTCTATTTTTGGGCATTTGGGCTGTTTCCAAAGCTTGCTATGTTATATAGTACTGCCTATAAACATAGGTTGCAGGTGTTCTTTGGAATTGATGTTTCTGTGTCCTTTGGGTAAATACTAGGAGTGAAATTGCTGGATCATATGGAAGCTCTATGTTTAGTAGGTCCAGAAATCTCCACACAGCTCTCCATAGTGGTTGGACCAGTTTGCACTCCCACCAACGTGGCAGAAGAGTTCCTTTTTCTCCACATCCTCGCCAACACTTGTTGTTGCTAGTTTTTTTTTAATATGTGCCATTCTCACTGGTGTAAGATGTATCTCATGGTAGTTTGATTTGCATTTCCCTGATTACAAGTTATGTTTGAACATTTTTTCATATGCCTGTTGGCCATTTGCATTTCCTCTTCAGAGAAGTTTCTTCTTAGCTCTTCTGCCCATTTTTTGACGGGATTATTTTCTTTGTTGTTGTTGAGTCTCATCAGCTCTTTGCAGATTTTTGTGATCAGTCCTTTATCCTTAGTTTGGTTGCAAAAAATGTTCCCCGTTGGTGGGTTTCTCTTTTGTTTTTGTTATTGTCTCTTTGCTGTACAGAAGCTCTTTAATTTGATTGTAGCTGTTTATCTTTGCCTTCACTATCACTGCTTTGGGTGATGTGTCTGTAAAGATGTCTTTGATGTGCAACTCCCGTAGTGTTTCGCCTATATTTCCTTCTATATATTTTATGGTTTCAGGTCTTATGTCCATGACACAATTAAAACCCCAAAAAAGAAAGACAGGCTGAAAAAGAATCTGAAATTACCTCTTGAAAATTTTAGAATGTAAACCTTACTAGTTCACTCCAACAGTAGTAACTGTAACTCATTTTTTTATTTTTTTAAAGATTTATTTTATTTATACAAGCACGGGGTGCAGGGCAGATGCACAGGAGGGTGAGAGGATTCCCCAGAGACAGCCGGGAACAGAACAGGCAGTCTGACTGAAATCCACTGCTGAGGGGAGCAGCGGGCGTCGGCAGGAGAGGTCTGCGCCGCCACGTGGGCCCCTCGCGGCACAGCAGAGGCTGTGGACAGCTCCCAGCGCGCGCCCAACCGCCTGCGCCCCCTGTTTGCTG